>NC_079165.1:44540568-44820568 GCF_947568905.1 Ostrea edulis
GTTCTACATCAAGTCTCTGATCAAACTACTTCAGCAGCACATTTTCAACGACTTTTAGCGCCAACCGGTTAGTGTTGAGTGTGCTAGACCGAGTGTTAACTGGTCCTCCTATATGATTCTATAGTCTGTTTCCCAAAAGATACGATGTAGCGCGCACCCTCTGTCATCATAATGGTAGAACAATTTACAAATGTTGAATTGCGCAAATGACGAATATACCGTTATGCACTACAAATGTCAAGATAACGATTAACGATTAACATTTTTCTGTTTACATTGAACCGATGGCGCATTTAGGAACAACAAATACATAATTACAAAGATAGAATATTGAACCCTTTGGCTTTCCATAGTCTTGCCATTAAGAATCTATAAATAAAATATGAAAGCCCTACCTAAAACAGGTCCAGTTACTTTATAGGCTATGTTTTCTTAAAAGTACGTCAGATTCCAAGTTCAAAGTCACAAGGTCAAAGGTCATGATATGAAAGGTCTTGCCATAAAAAATCTATGTACAAGATATACCTTAAATAGTTCAGAACATATTAAATAGGTCAGATTTTTCTCAAAAGCAGGTCAAACTTCCAGGTCAAGGTCACAATATCACACACCATTCGTTCACATGAAAGATCTTGCCATAAAGAATACATAAACAAAATATGAAAGCCCTTGCTTAAATAATTCAAGAGATATTTTTAAAGATTTTTTCTATATATATCAGTATGTAAAACTTTGATCCCCAATTGTGGCCACATCCTACCCCCAGGAACAATGATTTGAAGAAACTTGAATCTACTCTATGTCAGGAAGCTTTAATGTAAATTTAAACTTTTCTGTCCCAGTGGCTTTTGAGAAGATTTTTAAAGATTTCCCTATATCTATCTGCATGTAACATTTTGATCCCCTATTGGGGCCCCACCCTACCCCTGGGGCCATGATTTGAACAAACTTGAATCTGTACTATGTCAGGAAGGTTTCATGTAATTTTGACTTTTCTGGCCCAGTGGTTCTTGAGAAGATTTTTAAATGACCCCACCCTATTTTTGCATTTTCAAGATGGGGACATGACCCTTCATTTGAACAAACTTGAAAGCTCTTTACCCAAGGATGCTTTGTGCCAAGTTTGGTTGAATTTGGCCCAGCTGTTCTGGAAAAGAAGCCAAAAATATAAGTTTACAGTCAGATGGACAGATGGAGGGCAAAGTGATCAGCATAGCTTACTTCAATTTTCAGCTCAGGTGGGCTAATCATTTGGGGGGGGGGGGGGGGGGGGGGGGAGGAGGGGGGGAGGCTAATGTGTATGTATCCCAAGTATAATATTTACAGTAATTTTGGTACAAAATCCAGTTGTTTCTAGCCATCTTGGTTGAAGAATAAGAAGCTCTGATTTGACAGACCGTTTTCTAGGTTTTTTAAAAATTATTTGAACATTCCATTCAAAAGGAAAAATATTTTGCATTCAATCCTATCATTTTCATATCATATTTCATGTATTGATAAGTATATATAAGCCATAGTGACAAAATGTTAGTTAATGTGTTAAGCCTCAGCTGGCCATGGTATACATTTCATTCCAAATATGCTACAATTTGTGAAACCCACTCAAATACCGTTTAAGTGGTAGCAACAGTAGCAAAACACAAATTTAGCGATTTTTTCCCCATAACCTATGGATATATATATTTAGCGAGAGCTAATTTTAGCGACTTTAAAAATCCAGGAAAGGTAGTTATTACTTCCAATATGGAATAAATATTACCAATATTAAATTTTAGTGATCTCAACACTGTCACTATAATAATGCCTTAATCAAATTCTCGCTAAAAATTCTGCTTATGCCCTCCAATTAAACAGCCTATGAAAAAATCTATGAAAATAGCATGATAGTTTTATACTTACTGTTATGAAATTGAAATAAGTGTAAATGTGTCCTTATTTTTCAAATATTTCTCGACAACCATCCCCATCCACCCAAATGTGGGGGATGATCCCCCTCCACCACCTACATGTATATCCTTTTGGCATTTTACGCCTCAGTGAACCTACGGTTAAAACAATTTGCCTAAACCTCAAAACTGTGCTGGCTATGCCCCTGGCTAGGACTACTGATATAGCCTTGACCTTACATGACATTATAATCATCTCTCCATCTGAAACTTTACCCACCTTGAAGAATGCTCTGGTCATTCTTTTCTCATACCAAGTACTACATGTTTATGTAAAACCTACCTTGATAAGATTCCATTTCCCCCCAGAGAATTCATGTTGGCAGAAATGACATCTTCATCACATATCAAGTCCCTGGATTGCCTCTCTGGGGAATTAAGAAGGAAAATCATAGACTGGTATGATAATCATTTATTTTAAAACAAATTTCCTACTGCACTGGCAATTTATACTTGCTTCTCATGTGTATTGTTAGTTCATGCATTGATTGTGATATCATTCATGGTACACTTCCATGGAATTTATGAACATTGTTGGTAGTACTTGTGTACTCAATATTGCTTACTGATGCATGTAACCTACAGTAGTTTTAAGCCCCTGGAGTTTCCCGACATTCTACTTTTAGAAGTTCAATAGAAAGATGATGTAATAAACCTGTTTACTCACATCATATACTTTCTACAGATAGAATTCTCTAGATTTTTGTTATAAATTGTCTGTAAATTTTCTGGAAAGAAGCACTATGCAGAATTACATTGGATTTTACATTACTAGGGACTGGACTTCAAAGCTGAATTTGAAAAAGCTATATACAGGCTTATTCTCATATGTGAAATCGGCTCAGCTTTAACAAACAACAGATCTTGCTTTGTGAACTTTGATTACTGCAAGTTAGTATTTTCTCATTGGTATATTTTACTATAGACAATTGTAAATAAATTGTTAAAGGCATAGGACTCCCAAAACTTAGAACATCCCATGAAAACATGTAGCAAACTTCTACTTCATATGATACGTCCAAAATCTTGGGTATCCTATGACCTTAAAACAAACTTTTAAAAAATGATGTGTTGATATGGAATTGATCATGCTGGACTTGGGTTTATTCTGACCCCTATCAACATTTATATCAAGGACTAAATATAACAGCCTTTAATTCTGTACCCTTGATGAACGTATCATCAAAAGTGATGCAATTTCTCAATTTTACCCAAATTCATTTAAAATGCTAATTTGTGTGAACATTTTTCTTTCAGAAAATGGAGTGCAGCTTTGAACAAATGATTCTTTTTCTATCACATTGTGAACCAAAAAGATAAATCTAAAGCATAAATACGAATTTTGTCTAACCCTGCATTGGATATTTTCTAGAAAAAAATGCATGGAAATAGCCATTTTATGTCTAAATACTAAAAAATGGGAGGGGGTGGTTGTTGGGGGATACCATGAATATGCTGTTATTATTGAGAGAAACAACTGAATGGCATCAGGATTCTCGCACAAAATACACTTCATTTTGAAACAAAAGCAAGGCTGTCGATTTAGGAGAGCAAAGTGAGCCCTTATTATACATAATCATCCTTCCTGAAATTTATTTTGCTGGTCTAAAACATTTTTGAAGCATTCTCCTGTCCAAAATTACAAATTTTCTGAATGGAACAGACTGTGAAGGTGACAGTTGCACACTGCTGGGTGATTACGCTTACTGAAGTAAACTTCAGTTGTAGAGGGATACAGCAAATAGTGCTGTAATGAACAACTACCTATTATGAAGTTTTCCAGGCTACTGTAATGCAATCTACACATACTAGATTGGTATAGTAAGCTAATTCAAGACAGAAATTACCAAGTTCCATTCAGAATAAAAATTTGAGGAAATCAGTCAAATCTGTCTAAAAATAGGAGTACATCTTCAATGCATGTTCAATAACCTCAAAATTCAATATAGAACTGTCATAATAGGAGTTAGGGTACAAAAATAATAATGTTGAAAGAAAACTGTCGTAATTACAGATTACACAGTTAGGTACCAATGTCTTTGTTATTAGCGATGCAGGTATTCTACATGTTTCATATTGCTTCATAAGTTCACTTACTGGCACATTTTTTTCCCCCTGACCCCATGACCTCTTGACCTTTCACCTGGTTTTCTGAATGTCCCTTAATTTCATCAGCAGTGGAAGAGAAGCCATTGACTTTGGGTTCATCACAGTTAATTTCATTGCATTGATTTTCTTCTGAAGACATCAGACTCTTTCTCTTTTCAACAGCTGTATCTGTTTCAAATAGAAAAAAAGTATAGCAAATGTTTACAAGAGCCTTACTCTACTTCACTTAAAAAATTTCACTGATTACTTAATGTTCACATTCTTGCTATCCTAAATGAACGCATCTTGAAGAGGAATCACTACCTTAGCCTATGTTAAATCAGAGTGGTTAGATTATATCAAATCAGAATGGTCAGTTGTATGACCAGAGGCCTTAAGATCTTATCTAACTAACTGTATATCAGGATGTGTGCAATATACTTACAAAATATGTACATTGTTTGAGAACTTACCTACAAATAGTCAAAAAACATTACTAAATGTAGGTAAACATTTGACATATTTGGGGCATTTTTAATTTAGCTCAATGATGTTGATAATCCATTTGCATTCGACAATTATAAATACAACTACCATAATAATTAAAATTTAAAACTCCTTGAAAAGCAACTTATTTTTACATTGCATGTAAATGACAAGGATTGTAAAAATCTACTTGAATGTGTGCAATAAGTAGAGCATTCCATCTAAATTAATTCATACATTGTGAAAGCTTTATCCAACAGCCATATTCTTATTACTTACTTAGTTATTGAAGACACATACACTGTCAGTATAAATTTCCCAATTTTTTTTTAAAACTACTGAAAATGATTAAAGATATTGGCTTATGATATGCTCTCACCAGATGTTCCTTGGAATCCAGCCCTGTTCTCCCTTCCAGATGAAATAAGTTCTCTGTTCAAAAGTTTGTTCTTGTAATTTGAAACCTTAGTCCTTGATAAATTGTTTTCCTCTGCAGAAGATGTCCCTCAAACTTCTCTGCTTATTTCTGCAATACTCGCACAAGAACTATGTAATGATTTTTTTTTGTTTTCATTTGTAACAAGGAGCACAGTTAACTTGTCTTCCAATTTATTGCTGCATTCTACAGAGAATTTTCCTATTACTTTTCTTGGGCTATCTTTAAGTAAAAAGTCATATCCATCATCCCAAAACTCTGTTAGATCTATTCCTGCCTCTACTGAGTTAAAGTCCTGATCAAATTCACAGCAAGAGTCTTTCTGATGACAATTTGGACTTGCCGACTGTTTCTCAGCCTTGATACATCTATTGGGAGTTGGTGGGAAACACTCAGACCATTTGGAAACTAAATTGCCATGGCATAGACTTTTACACCTTTGGTTTCCATGGCACTCAAGTACTTTATGCCATTCTCCAAAACTACTATTATCCCATTCTACATTTTCACTAGAAAATTTCTTTGATTTGCAATAAGGTGGCACATCTTGGTTGGTCCAATTTTTGTCCTGTGAAAGGTAATTTGTGGGTGGTTTTCTTTCCTCAGCAGATATTGCAGTGGATTTTGACAAAGAAACATTCAAGTAATCACATTGCTTTTCATCGTCTTCATCATCTTCTGCAAAATATAAGAATTTTAATAACACTCATTTTTAAAAATAAAGAACAGATTGTTCACCATGAGATGGAAATATTTCAAGCTTGCATGTTATGTTCTAAAAACAGCCACTTGTATATTCGTCAACAATCTACTACAAAACGTAATTAATATGGGGGCAAGACATTCAATACAGAAACATTTCCTTTCTCCTTTCAGTAACTGAGAAAAAGGTTAAGTAAGGCACACAATGGGTAACACCTACACTACATCCTGCAAATTCAATGAAATGAAAGACACTTTTGTTAACCAATAGGCAGGGGAACAGTTTAAATCAGTTTAATCAATATACTAGTACTGTTGATTCAAAAAATAAAACTAAGAAAACTCTCTACATAAAGTAGAAAAAAAATTACCATATGCAACTTAAAAACAGTCACAATATGAGATTCATTCAAACTCTAAACCTTATTAAACCATGACAAACACACCCCAAAAGATCAATAAGAAAAGCTGACCTTAGAATGATTTGGGTGATTTAAGTTGATATCACACATGGTTAAACTTATCACCTATGGCTTTCTCTTTTGAACAGTTTCATTCAATTTTCACCTCTGCATGTCTTACCTGCACAGCAAGACAAGACCTGGGCTATTCAATGTCCATTCCATTCAAATTGCACACCTCTTGACCTTGGGATCATTAATATCGTCTGTGTCTGACATTCTGCCTTAAACCTTTGGGTTAAGGTGATATATTTACTTTAAGGGCCACACATATTAATCAAACTTGAAGGGAGCAATATGAAGAGCAAATAGCAGTCCAGTGTAGTGATTAATTTTGAACAGTCCTCGTTCTTAACTCATATACCAAGAAGTATTATCAAAAACTACATGGGAAAAAATTATATCCTTTGAATTTTGTCGATCATCTACATGTACATGTATGTATCAATTTCAAAGCTATAAATATATCCAGTAGATCAATTCGAGTGATACATTCTATCAAGACTTTGATGTGAAAAAGTAAAGGTCAAAAACTTTCTTAAAAACTTAAATTTAACCTATTAGTATGTCCATGTTTTATAGAGCTTTCTAAGTTTCTTTCAAGTCTACAAGTCGGCATGCTAAATTTCATTCACTGCTTCAATAATTGAATATATAGTGATGGTCAATGCATTTTGAAATGTTAAGATTTAAATTCTTCCCTAATCACGTAGACCATTGAGGTAGATTTCACAGTAAAAATGACATATCCTTCTTGGTGGTGAACTACTTGTCCTTTTTTCAAGTTATACAGCAAAGTACTGGCTCAAGACAACATAGTCCAAAGATTGCATACATGGTACTATGAAATGAACCTCTAAAACTCCCCTTCAGATTGGTATTAACCAATTTTGGATTGATATTAACCAATCACATCAAACCACTGAGTCACATGCTTTACATTATAGAATAAATCCAAAATTAAAACATCAATTTTGAAAATTTGATGTTTCTACATTTTTTCATAACATTAGGCTTGCATAGCTCTCATCAAATAATGCATAAAAACATATCTTTTCTTTTGAAAGAAAACAAAAAAAAACTCCGTTCCATTAAATTCTAAGAAACATTGAATGAAGATTGAATTTCCTTTCTATTTACATAATTACATACCTTACTTTCCCCTCTTTTCATCTCCTACGGCTTTGAAATTGAAATTGAAATTAGATGTATGTGCATGCAAGATACATGTTAAAAACACCACGACAGTGTGTCTGAGGGGTATCAGCTGAGATTTGCATGAAATTGTATAAATTCAAAATGCAAAACATGAAAACTTCTTAGTTAATACCCACAAAACATGTCTACGTGATACCTGCCACTGATGATTGCAATAGGTAAGTATTGTCACTTCATACGTCAATGTTTCACCTGCTAAACATTCCTAACGAGATTAGTCTCCGGAATGTTTACCTACCCAAAAATATTTTGTTTTGTGTTCACTACACCAGTGTAACTTAATTCACTTTATATCTATAAAACGTACAGGTATGAACTAAACTTGTTTTAAATTTACGATGCTCAACAACAATCCATTCACAGCAAGTATAATAGTGCATAGACTAGGGCATTGTTACCACAATATACTTGCATATAAAACAGGTACAAGTTGCACAATTAAACAACAATGCATGTGCATGTGAATGACATAACATTGCATAATAATAATGGTCATCCTAAATCTACAGTATACTACAATTCATGAGATTTACAACTCACACTTTTATGGACAATATGCAGTTATCAGATTGGTTGCACTGTATATAAATGTTGTAAGCTGCTTACTTTTCACAACAATAAACATACAGGAGAACACATCAGTCTTAGTTATCTAAAGCTGCACATTTTCTATGTTGAAATGATTTAATGTAACCTTTCACTTATTTTGTATATGCAAATGGACTTGCAGTGCAGACACACAGGTGAACATTTCTCACCCCACTACCCCTCTATTTCTCACCCTACTACCCCTCTCCTCTTTCTCGCCCCATTCCCTCCATCAGTGACATAAATCCCAACATATAAGATGTGAAAAAAATGGCCACTTTATTCACTTGCAAGGTCTTCTCTTCCCATCCTACATCCTGTTTCACTCTTCCTCCCTGACCCCACCCACCCTACCCCACTTCTGAGTGATTGATGAATTGTACCTTGTTTAACGTCTCTCTCAAGAATTTTTCACTCATATGGAGACGTCTCCAAGACCGGTGAAGGGCTTCAAATTTAGGCCTTTGCTCGGCACTTACGGCCATTGAGCAGTGAGAGTTCATCCGTTTTTAAGGTCATCTCCGAGGACCCGTGACATTCACACCTGGTGCCTAGCATTTGGCAATGGAACTGTCACTACCTGTTTTAACGACTTAGGTCTGTCACGGCCAAGATTCGAACCCCAGCCTTCCGCATGCGGGGCGAACACTCTAACCTCAAGACCACCGCGGCGGTATACTACACCACTTCTGGCTTAAGTGAAAGAAAAAATGTCACGATTAAGAGTCTCAGGCACAATAAATACAAATCTGTTGGGATGTGGAAATGATGCTTATAAACATATTCTGTTGGAATGTGAAAAACATATTATGATGCTTATATATAAACATTCAACCCCATCAAATCCTTGGCAACATCAATTCAATTCTAAAAGTTAAAATTATGAGAAATTATTTCATCTTCCCTGATCTAACACTCTCTTTAACAATAACAAATGCAAATCATGGCATTATATTGATACACCTCCCCCCCCCCCCCCCCCCCCCCCCCCCCCCCCCCCCCCATTAATTATCACCTGCACTAACTTAGATTCAATTGAGTATTCTTGACATTTTATTGAAATGTATTTCCCCTGCATCTGCAACCTTTATAAAAATTACCTCAATAATTTAGAATACACTCTTACCCACGAGATCTGTAACCATCCAAATTTCACCATTTTTTGCAGCCATATATATAGCCCAGAGTTTTGGTAAAGATTTGTAAAAAAAAAATTACAGCATCAGATTCTGCTGACGAATAAAGGGAATAAAACAAATTTATCCCCCAGTCGTGTTCAATACACTGAAAATATTTCTACATTAGCCTGGCTGTGAGGAAAAATTGATTTCTCAGTCTGACGACTGTCATTTTGAAGAGACTAGTCTCAAGACTGCTATTCAGTGGAATATGAACATGATTTAAGGTAATTCCACCCTTCTAGAATTATAGGTTCAATCTTATATTTGATAGTTGATTCTTCAAATAATACATCTTAGTAAAAAATAAAAATGATAAAATAAGTATGTTGCGGTATTAATAAAAAAAATTATCAATTAGCACAGATATACCTGTTATCAACATCAGAAAATTGCAATTTTCCTTAAACAGCATTATCAAAATTTCCCAGTAACTTATCAAAGGGACTGGTTCACATTTTTCAAAAGAAATATTTTTCATTTTTGATGTTAAATATTAAAAATATAACTCATTTAATGTTGACAAACAAAATTTGGACCGTCCAAATGCAAGGATAGGAGCAATATTTTTAGATTTGATTCTGTGTTATGGAAACAAAGACTCGAGTCTTTTCATGTAAACAAACAAACCTGTGAAATGTTAATTTTGTAATTTAAAGCATCTTCATTTTGTGTGTAATCAAAACTTATAACTTTTAAATGACACATTTTACCTAAAGTATACTTGAAATGTGATATATAATAAACTTGGATCATTATCCATTTATTTTGAAAACTTCGTATTAAACAATAACACACCACAGTCTTTGTTTTCAAAACAAATAACAAATTCTCTATAATGAGCCTCTGTCATGATGAATAACCTTAAAAAAATTTTGAAAAACTTTCTAAACATATTAGACTGTAGATTTGGATAATTTAAAGTGAAAAACAAAATTTGGGGGGAAATCGTGAATCGGTCCCTTTAAAGCGATATAATAGTTGTCATGAAACTGTTTCTTTAAAAAAAATATACAAAATGTTTGTGAAAAATAAAGGAAATCTATTGCATAATGGACTTGATAAAGAATTCTATGAAAACAGAGTTATTGCCATTGGATTCAATGTTTTGAAACAGAATTAATTATTCATATATAACTTAAGAGTTTTAAATATTTTATGGTTAACAAGACTTTTTTTTACAATAATTATTGAAAAAGACTCTTGACGGGAAATTTATGTTCCTGTCATACATAAATCTTAATAAATCATTGACTTTGCGAAATCTTATGACATCACAGGAGGGTGGAACTACGTTAATAGCAAAGGTTAAAGAATTCTTTTGTAATTGGCCCTAAAGAAAAGCAAATATACATACAAAACACAGAGTCAAGGATGCATTCACACCATGTGGAAATGTGTGACAAAACTATTGTTCAAAGAAAACATGCATCTTATTATAATGACCTTTGGGTGTAACCTTGATCTTAGACATGACCTTTCATTATATGTTCCACCTCATTGCAATGGATATCTTCAATAGGTTTCATAAAAATGTGACACAAGTCTACAGAATGTTGTATTTGTGTAACACGATGCCACACTCCAGTGGATATACGGATAGTGATCCCTTATAGTTTGCAGCACAGGGGCTTAGCCCCTGTGGTTTGCAGTATATTAGCCACCCGAGTATCACACAAAGTTAGGAATAGGTTAGTAGTGTTGTGAGTAGATGGTCTTTAAAACATTCTTATGGACAAAAGGAAATTCTTTCGATTCTAGTAACAAATGAGCCATCAATATCTTTCAATTACTAAGCTGTGGCACATACAAATATTTCTCCGTTTGATTTAACCAAAATCATGTTTTTGTAAATATTAACAGACAATACAACATATTATTATATACTTTCAATTTCATTTCTTCTTTTTTCTTTAATAGTTTGCGGGCATATATCACACGATATATGCCCGGAAACATTCCAGCCCGCAAACATTATGTCACAATCAATACACAAGCCGGAACTACTACGCCGTTAATTTTCAAATTTTTCGTGTTTTTCATCTTTTACGCAGTTAAACCAATAAAGAAATTGTTAAAAATAAAATTATTGTTAGTTTACAAATGAAATTGAAAGTATATGATAACAAGAGGCCCAGGGGCCTTATAGGTCACCTGAGTATCATGTAACAACCTTCCAATGTTTGAATTAGGTTTGTGTTTAAATATAAGAATTTTACTTTTGGATGGAAGAAACATTGAATAGCTATGTGGTCAGCCCCGCCTTTGCACCAGAACCCCTGACCCAGGGGCCATAAATTTCAGTTTTGAAAGAGCATCCTTGATCATCATTATCATACTATTAGTTTGTCTACTTAATACCCAGCAGCAGAGGAGAAGATTTTCAAAGAAATAAAATGCATTTTCACTATATGATCAATAGGGCCCCACCCTAATACCAGAACCCCTGACCCAGGGGCCATGAATTTCACAATTTTGAAAGAGGCATCCTTGCTCATCATAACCATGCTATTGGTTTGTCTACTTAATACCCAAGGACAGAGAAGAAGATTTTCAAAGAAATAATGCATTTTCACTATATGACTTATAGAGCCCCACCCTAGAACCAGAACCCCTGATCCAGGGGCCATGAATTTCACAATTTTTAACAAGAGGTACTGTGAGCAATGCTCACTAAGAATACCCCCCGCTTACCCCAATCTCCCAAAGGGTGTTGGTAATAGGTATAAACTACCTCTTTTCTGAGTGTTGCTACTTCGATGTCCAGTGCGCGTGACCTTTGACCTTTTGACCCCAAAATCGATAGGGAACATCTTCATCCCATGGGTAGTCCATATGTATGATATGGTGACTGTAGGTGGAAAGGATAACGCTTTAGAGCCCGGAAACCATATTGCTACTTCAATGTCCAGTGCGCGTGACCTTTGACCTTTTGACCCCAAAAACGATAGGGATCATCTTCATCCCATGGGTAGTCCATATATACGATATGGTGACTGTAGGTGGAAAGGATAACGCTTTAGAGCCCGGAAACCATATTGCTACTTCAATGTCCAGTGCACTTGACCTTTGACCTTTTGACCCCAAAATCGATAGGGAACATCTTCATCCCATGGGTAGTCCATATGTTTGAAATGGTGACTGTAGGTGGAAAGGATAACGCTTTAGAGCCCGGAAACCATATTGCTACTTCAATGTCCAGTGCGCTTGTCCTTTGACCTTTTGACCCCAAAATCGATAGGGAAAATCTTCATCCCATGGGTAGTCCATATATATGATATGGTGACGGTAGGTGGAAAGGATAATGCTTTAGAGCCCGGAAACCATTGCGTCTTCAGACGGACGGACGGACAACCCGATTCCAGTATATCCCCCCACAACTTGTTGCGGGGGGTATAAAGAGGCATCCTTGCTCATCATTACCATGCTATTAGTTTGTCTACTTAATACCCAGAGACAGAGAAGAAGATTTTCAAAGAATTTCTACATTTTCACTATATGACCAATAGAGCCCCACCCTAACACAAGAACCCCTGCCCCAGGGGCCATGAATTTCACAATTTTGGTAGAGGGCTCAACGCTCATTATAATTATGCCCACAGTTTGGCTTCTTGATGTCCAGGAGTAAAGAAGATTTTTTAAAATTACACTCATTTTGATGGTTTTTGCCCCACCCCTCAGGCCCCAGGGGGGCAGGGACCACGAATTTCACAATTTTTGTTCCCCTCCACCCACAGATGTTATATGCCAAAATTGGTTGAAATTGGTTCAGGGGTTTCAGAGAAGAAGCTGAAAATGTTCAAATGTTAACGCACGACGACGGACAAAAACAGATAGCAATAGGTCACCTGAATAATTCAGGTGACCTAAAAAGGTTATAGACTTTGTATGGGAAAATATGACGACCTCGTTTTTTGTCTCTCGATCATAATACATTATCTAGTGATAAGCAAACTTTGTGTAATGTATGAGCTAGTTAATAGTTACAGGAATCTTTTGTGCAATGTATGAGCTAGTTAATAGTTACAGGAATCTTTTGTGCAATGTATGAGCTAGTTAATAGTTACAGGAATCTTTTGTGCAATGTATGAGCTAGTTAATAGTTACAGTAATCTTTTGTGTAATGTATGAGCTAGTTAATAGTTACAGGAATCTTTTGTGTAATGTATGAGCTAGTTAATAGTTACAGGAATCTTTTGTGTAATGTATGAGCTAGTTAATAGTTACAGGAATCTTTTTAACCCATGATTTAAGGACCAAGGTTATTCACATTATCCAACATCTAGTTAAAAACAGCCAATATCTAGTTAAAAACAGCCAATATCTAGTTGAAATTGGGGGAACATTTAAATTCTTTAAAAACTGTAAAAAGCAAAACTAATTGGTTTTATTATACCTCAGTATGAGAATTCTATGCAACGCGTAATCTGATTGGTCTAGACGGTCACATGCCAGGGATAACAAAACTTCATATCTCCCTCTCAAACATCATATCTCCCTATCATATTTACCGCTTGGGCAGCCTCGTGTATTTTCCATAAATTTAACGTCAAAGACGACGAAATGTATTGTGACGTCACAATAAGTCCGAGTCATTCTACTTCCATAATTCGTAAGGCACAAAATATGCGGGTCTCTGATACACAGTTAAATCGCCTGGTTTGGGTTGATAGAAAAAACAAGCAAGTAAATCAGCATTCAAGGAGAATGGTAAAACAAAAACTGGTTATCATATCACTGTATTTCGCTGTTTGTACCTTCTAATTCGTTGAGACGCTGTGTTACCATTAGGGCAATCTCAGCTACATACATGTACAATATATAGATGAGCGGACTCCATCTCAAATGCAATTTTGTGGTCTTGCTTTGTTTCGGTATAATAAACAATTTATTGCATGATAGTGAGGGAGATATGAAGATTTATTCACCCAAGAAAAACCATATTCCCCTCGGGCGTTGCCCTCAGGGAATATGATTTTTCTTGGGTGAATAAATCTTCATATCTCCCTCACTATCATGCAATAAATGTATATTATCTACTGATTTCAGTTTTTCAGATTTTCTTGTTTTTGGTGGTAAAGAAAAATAGAAATGTTCCAGAAAAGTCATGACCAACACATAAATAGTACAAGTAAGATTTTATCAAAGGAAATTAGGTTCAGTCTCCATTGTAAGTGATGACTGAATCATCAGAACTTAAATCATCAACATTTGAATACTTTCATTTTCTTCATCATTCTCTTGGAGTTTCCATTAAGATTTTGTCACTGCTATGACCATGTTTTGAATGGTGAGTGATGTCAAGGGTTAGTGCGAGGTAACGAATCAATAACTCTTGACTTGTGAAGATGCCAGATTAAAATAAAGTGAAACTGTAAGATTTAAGAGTTTTTTTTAATTTCCCAAAACTAGGTCAATGGTCAATGTCACAAGGTCAACAAATCTGGTATTGTTGGAAGTTTTTTTCCACCACAAAAATGCACTTGCTTAATATGAAAACAGTACTACATATCTTTGATTCTGTGGGCATAAAAACCCATTAGTATTTCTATAAATACAAGAGGCCCATGGGGCACATCACTCACCTGAGTCATCTTGGCCCATATTTAAAGATTTTCCTTATACTGTATACAGGGAAATATTCACCCCTGTTTTAATTTTGCCCCTTTCGCCCTCATTGTCAGTGGGCGAATTCAAGATTGGGTGAAGCTGTTTTTTCTCTTATCTCTCTTTTAACACAACTGTGTCTGGGCAAATTCAAAACGGAGTGAAACCGTCAACAAGTGTAGAAAGTCGAAAATAACACGGGGGCAAAAATAACCCTGTGTACAGTACAGTGGAGCCTCAGTAATCCGGACGCCATTAATCCGGACGCTTCACCTTCCGGACGATTTTTCTACGGAAAGGAATTTTATACATTATTTTGCATCATTAATCCAGAAATTCGCATTCCAGATCCGGACAGTCAATTTTTACTACAAAACGTTATAATGCATTGAAAATTGTACCGTTAATCCGGACGGTAATTTTGTTTAGGGAAGGTCTGTGTCGGACAATTTTAGCAAGGCGTAAATTATAAAGAAAACAAGCCAAACTGTCTAATTGAAGCGATTACCTGTATCCTGTCAACACCTCCCTATAATTAGGTGGTGTGTGATGATATGTCAGTGAGATAGCACGTGGCCATCGAGACATTGTGTTGCCAATTTTCGCACATAAGATCTTTGTTGCGTGTAGTGTTGAATTTTGTATATAAATCTGTAGCATATTATTCTATAGTCTTGATCAATAGCCTAATAGTATTAATAAATTAAACATAATGCAGTAATGATAATTTTTTTTAACTGCTACACATATCAATTGTACTGATTCGTAAATTGATTATCAGCTTATGCAAATCTAAAGAGTGTAGATTATACTTCTAGATTTTGGATTTTATATTGTTGATTGGCGTGAAATATACATGTATGTCCATGCACATGTATATGTAGTAAGTTTTTAACGTTTAGAATGTCACGCATGTAGAATGTACCTGTGTACAATTGATTCTTGTTACGATGTTGTAGAGCTTTATTGCTTTCGAATTTTTAAACTCTGGGTAGAAGTGAGAAAATTACCATTTTAAGGAAAATGACAATTAAATTTTGTATGTACCCGTAATGTTAGTTTCACTCGACTTTTCTTCTGTTATTATCGCATCGTGAAAATAATAGGTGCGTGCATCAATAAAGTAGGCATATATTGGTTACTTATGTAAAGATAGAAAATATGCGATTCAATTATCCGGACGCTTCATTTATCCGGACGATTTTGCTGGGAACCAAAGTGTCCGGATTAACGAGGCTCCACTGTATATATTTACATGCAAAACTTTTATCCCTACTGTGGCCCCAACCTATTCCCCATATGTGAGATCTGACATGTAGCATCAAGTGTTCAATATTGGGTGAAATACTAAAATAAACCAAAAACTGACATTTTGACAGCTGATTTTATCCTATTTAATATATGTTTGCATGTCTATCTGTGTTGATCTACTTACAGAAAACATGCATGACACCATTTCGAACATTTTAAATAATTTGAATATCTAGCCTGAATTTATTATATTTTTAGCCGAGTTGCAACGAAGTTGAACTCGGCTATTGGTTTGGTGATGCGGTCGGGCGGGCGGTTGGGCGTCAACAATTGGTTTCCGGATGATAACTCGAAAAGTTTACAATCTAATCAAATGAAACTTTAATATATTGTTGGGTACCAGGCAAGGAAGACCCCTATTGATTTTGGAGGGTCACAGTGACCGAAAATAGAATGAAAATTTCAGAAAAATTTGGCTTCCAGATGATAACTCCGAAAGTTTAAATCCGAATCAAATGAAACTTTAATATATTGTTGGGTACCAGGCAAGGAAGACCCCTATTGATTTTGGAGGGTCACAGTGACCGAAAATAGAATGAAAATTTCAGAAAAATTTGGCTTCCAGATGATAACTCCGAAAGTTTAAATCCGAATCAAATGGTATTTTAAAATATTGTTGTGTACCAGGTAAGGAAGACTCCTATTGGTTTTGGAGAAAATAGGTCAAATGTCAAGGTCACACTGACCGAAAATAGATTTAAAATTCCAAAAAATTTTGCTTTCCGGAGGATAACTCAGAAAGTTTAAATCCGAATAAAATGATACTTTAAGATATTGTTGTGTACCAGGTAATGAAAACATCTATTGATTTTGGAGAAAATAGGTCAAAGGTCAAGGTCACAGTGACCGAAAATATATTTAAAATTCCAAAAAAATTTGGTTTCCGGAGGATAACTCGAAAAATTTTAATTTGAATCAAATGAGACTTGGATATATTGTTGGATACCAGCAAAGCAAGGCCTCTATTGATTTTGGAGAACAAAGGTCAAAGTCACAGTGACCGAATATAGATTGAAAACTTCAGACAAATATGGTTTCTGGACAGTAACTCGAAAAGTTTGAAGGAAGCCGGAATGACCTGGACTCAGCTGAAGAGAGCAGCCCATAACAGAGTCCGTTGGCGTGGTGTTGTTGCAGCACTATGCTCCACCGGGAGTAAACAGGAATAAGTCAACTCGAAAAGTTTAAAACTGAAATTAGTTCTTCACAATTACAAATATGCCACATCATTCCTGGCTTTACAATGTATCCCATGCAACTCGGCTCATGCACCCCTGGGTGCATATACTGATTTTTATTTTTATTTGAGAAACGAAGTGTACATAAATTAAGGACTGGAATTTATCCAGATAATTAGGGATGGGAGAAAAATTAAGAGTCAGTCAGGTAACCGGAAATGCACCTTTTTTGGGCCTAAAAATCAGGGCTGGATCAATATATCGATTATCGATAAACATCGGTATTTTTTAGCGATACGATAACCGATACAGCGAGCCCCGTATCGTTTAATATATTAAGAGTGGTTATTAATGTATCTTACTGTGAGATTTCATGAACAAGTTAACAAATAAATTGAAAATATACCAATGAACTATCTAAATGTCATTTGCTCCATGACTGCATACAACGCAAACATGTGTCGAAAGTGTGCGCGTGGTGACGATACCATGGTCTCAGTTTTCAAATATTACATATTTGTAGCTTGAAAAACCAAAGTGTAACGTTTGTGGAACAGAGGTCGTAAGCTCTGGTGGTACAAGTAATTTAACAACACATTTGCGATGACATCATAAAGCGAACTGTAAGAAAAATGGCGAGAAATCTATCAATAAATGATGTATGTAGTGATCAGAGTTGAACGTGATCTGCAGTTGCAATTTTTGTATGAACAAATATATGAACAAATAAATGAAGTTATAATTCATCTGTGAGTATTCATCCTGAAAATAATTTCCTCTGCTGCCTTAGACTTAGAGCAGGAGATATTGTATCAGCAATTAGGGTTTGTTTAAAGCCAGAGAATGTGGATGGCCTTGTTTTCATGAATAGAAAAATATGTTAACAATATTGATAAAATCAATGTATGCACCCAGGGGTGCATGAACCGAGTTGTAAAGTCAGGAATGATGTGGCATATTTATAATTGTGAAGAACTAATTTCAGTTTTAAACTTTTCGAGTTACTGTCCAGAAACCATATTTGTCTGAAGTTTTCAATCTATTTTCGGTCACTGTGACCTTGACCTTTGACCTTTTTTCTCTAAAATCAATAGGGGTCTTCCTTACCTGGTACCCAACAATATATCAAAGTTTCATTTGATTAGATTGTAAACTTTTCGAGTTATCATCCGGAAACCAATTGTTGACGCCCAACTGCCCACCCGCCAGACAACCCGCATCACCAAACCAATAGCCGAGTTCAACTTCGTTGCAACTCGGTTAAAAAGCAAATGGATAATAATTTTATGCACAATTCTTCTTTTATGATAGATTAATTCAACCTAACACTATATGCAAATGAAACAAAAAGAATAGGTGAAGTTTTATTTTTGTTATCATTTAATCATTTAAATCCTCAAAGTAAGTGTAAATGTACTTATATTGTATCGTCAATACGTATCGCATATCGTCTCTCTGTATTGCAATACGTATCGTATCGAAATTTTCTAAACGATACCCAGCCCTACCAGCGATTTTTTTCTACTCACTGGTACTGGTACCGGTACCCATTCAATTGGGAAAAATAGCGTCAATATTGAACAAATTGGGAATTTTCTACCAATGTATCGGCAAATGACTTCAACTAAAAGAAAAGAAAAAAAGAGAACAAAACAAGAAGTAGTCATCCCTTTAAAAACTTTTTTACGCTAATATTTGCTGTTGTGATACATAAGGAATCGTCATAGTCTTGTTTTAGAATCGTCGTAGCTCTACAAAACACGCGCACTGTCATGATGTGTACTTTCGATTTAATACTGGAAATTAACATTTTAGTTAACTTGTACAACGTTTCAGACTAAGTAAATTACGATGTCAGCGGTCTATTTTTCGGCAAGTAAATTGGGAATTTTAAGTCTCAAAATTGGGAAAAATCAATGGTTTTTGCCATTGGGATTGGTACCGTTTATCGGTACCAGTGATATAAGGAAAAAAATCACTGCCTACTAAAAATAAACGATATTACTTTTTTATCTATTTCAGTTTGTTGGTTAATTTTGTTTAGTTTTAGCTGTCTTTTAAATTGCAAACGGGCTGTATTGTTGTTGTTTATAATACGCCGGTTTCGAGATACGTCCGAGTTATTTCCCTTTGGAGAACTCTCGTACATAGTAAGGCGCGAAAGAATTTGTTTACACGCGGGGGTGGGACAGATATTCATCACAGGATAAGTGAATGCACTCAGTAAGTTTCTCATATGCTGTTTGATAACCCGAATTCGATTGATACACCAACAAAGTAAGTGATAAGTATTTAGAGAGTATTTAAATACATAGAATTCTTATCCTGTCACGTTATTTTGCTGGTCATAAGTACCATATCCAAGATATTTCTTGCAAATATGACATTGTGTGTATGTTTCCACTTCGGTAAAACATTTCTTTCGATAGTATTTAGTATTTCCCACATTTACATATTTATAGAGAAGCCGCTTTTAATACATTTCATCGTCTTCCTCGTTGACTGTATATCCACTCTGTCCCACTTAGACATTCAAAGTTCCACTAAATGCACCTCCTACACAGAAGAGTTCGTATCTCGAAACTGGCGTATTGATTTAAAAGAAGTAAAAAGTCAAGGCTAAATATGACGTCACAATGCACGGTTTATGTCGGCTAGTGCTATATTCCCCACATTAAATGAATAGGCAGATTGCAGGGGTCGAAATTAGCGAGAAATACTCGCAAAATGCGAGTACATTTGAAAAATAGCGAGTAAAAATAATGGACACTCGAAAATCTTAGCGAGTGGTGATTTACAAACTATGATCATATCGTATCCGTTTTATTCGGTGATGCGCTATTCGCTTTTCTCAAACTTGCACTCTGAATCATACAAATGCTTACATGAACGACCGATTTCAATAACCGTTTTTATCCGGATTTTTCTTTTATGATTTTTTAAGAAACTCGGAGTCAAACAAATGCTTTAGAGATTAGACATCGCATATCGACATGTGCCACAAGTCCTGTTCACCTATAGGGGTGATTAAATTGAATAATTCCAAGTATGATGTTTTTGTTATTCATTTATCTACAAAAAAATATCGGAATCTATGTTTTACCAAGTCTTCCGGTAGTTATTTTTATCAGAATCATGAGAATGTCATTGTCATATTGAGGTCGGGTTGTAGTGACGACACGGGTGCATTTCTCACCACGTAGACGATTATCAAAAAAGTCATAGGACTCGTGATCGTGCTGCTTATAAAATCATGAGTCCTGTATTCGCTTTAAAAAATCACTAGTGACAACCCTGATGTGGCATGAAATTGGAAGACTGGATCTAGACCTGCGGTAAACAAGTCGTGGATTAGACTGTTAGATGTGCAATAATCAAGAGACCTAGACATTGCACCATATGACTTACGTAACTTAGTGTCTTGTCCAAACGCTGCCTGTTGACCCACTAGGCTCAGTAATGATGGGGAAAATCACTGATTGAAAATATATATATATAAAAAGAGCGCTGCTTCATTATTTTCATTTTAGCTTGTAAGTTTTCATTTTAGCCTGTGGATTTTTTACCCACAGGCTAAAATTAGCCTGTGGTAGAAAAAGTTAATTTCGACCCCTGAGATCGGATCCTGTAGTTATCCTCATATATTCCCCCCTTTGATATTTTACATTATTGGGCATTTTAGCGCAAGGGGAATTTCATAAATAATGTATATTTTTACAGTCTTCGACAAATCCCAGGAGCCTGATGCCCGGGACCTGGTATAATTGGAAGCGGGCATGTGGAAAATGCATATTTACAAGCCCGAAGGCCATGAAAATTCCAAGGCTTAAACCTCCTTATTTTTTATAACAATGCAGAGCTGTGGAAATTTTTTTTCAGAAGCCTGTCATTCGGACATACATGTTTATCAACTTTGCCTGTCCGAACAGATTTAAGCCTGTCCGAATATTTAAAAGAGTTAAAATTAACATAATTTATAAAACTGAAGTAACACACAGATCGCAGATTTTAGAAGTTTATTATAACATGTCTTACACTAGTTTTCAAACTCAATTTCTAATTCTCTCACCATTCTATCATTCTCATCAAAATCTTGCTCACACTCTGATTCACACTCACTCTCTTCATCATCCATTCTCTCACCTACTCTTATTCCATCCCTAACACTCTGTCTCTCATCTAATACTGCTCTCTGACTTAATATTGTCCACATCTCTTTTTCTTTTTGATACTTGGCCTGATTTTGATCCCAGTGTAAATTTGATCGGCCACGACGCCATACTTTCGCGTGGTTTAGTTTGCCTGGTTTCCTATCCCTACTATGCGTCGTTGTTAGTGAGCCAGGGAACCAGACAAAAGTTTCATTTGGAGATCCTCGAGTGGCTTCCACCTCACACATTGTATAGGCCTAAAGCATTGCGTAGTGAAGTCATCCGAGGATTACCGATTCATAAGAAACGACAACTCTGGATAAAGACTGTTTACGCGGTGGCATTTTGTGTTTTTCTTAATGCGGGCGGTGCAAACAACATCGGTCATGCGGTCCGACATTTAACCAACTTATGTCGGTCACAGCCAAATTAAGCCGGTCTTGCCGACATGACCGGCAGTTTTCCACAGCTCTGCAATGTACTTTTGCTTTTGATTCGAATGATCAATTCATTCATCAGATGTTTCATTTTCATTCGTGAATAACGTAACATATCAAATTAGATATCATCTATATCATTAAATATACTTAAAGTGTTTGTTTATTTCATTCAAAGTGAAGCATAAAATTTAACGACATCATTCTACCGCGATTTCCAAGAAACTCTTTTGGCGTCAGTGGTCTAGTGGTTAGGCTGTCAGACTCTCAACCGAAAGGTCGTGGGTTTGAGTCCTGGCCGCAGCAAGGCCGACGTTGTGTCCTTGGGAAAGGCACTTTACATGAATTACCTCACTCCACCCAAGTGTAAAAGAGGTACCTAGCTATAGACAGTGAAAGATATTGTTAGAATGTTAGTGCTCTAGCGCCTGTAACGGCAGCTTGCACTGTATTCTTCCCAGGAAGCTGAGAAAGTTCTAGATTGATATAAGGTCTGCCGGGGTAATAATGTATAATATTGTAAAGCGCTTAGAGCAGCATACGCTGGAAAAAGCGCTATATAAAACCAAACATTATTATTATTATTATTTTGCATTGGAGACACAAATAGTGTACAGATTGAAAAAAATGGTGACAATAGATGCTCTCAAATAAGTGGATTTCCTTGGCATTGAAAGGCAAATAAGAATAAAATTACTTGATAAAATTCTGGGCATGTAAATATTTGTTCAGGCAAGTAGAATTAGTGGATATACCTGCTCAAAGAGCATGCACTGGAAAAAAAGATCTACCGAAGACTGTTTTTACATGAATTATAATTTAGCATACTTAACTGAATTATGATTATCACTTGGAACATGCCAATGACCATTTCATGCTTCGCTCGGTCCAACAGTCACACCGTATATCAGTGTATATGTATTATACATATTATTTGCACTATCATCAAACAGTTTACACATTTGTAATAATTAAGATTTTTGTGTTCTTTAAAATTGTCTAAGGTTCTCCGTTTATTAGGACCAACATATTAGGTCTGTGAAAGGGGAAATTTGACACGATGATAATTATACTTTATAGACACAGGAGTACTGCTACAACTTTAATACAAGACAGTGAAGATAGTTCACCCCACCACCTTTCCGAATACAAATATCGTCATTAAACCATAGACCAAATCCAACTCTTGTTTTGAAACAATTACTTCTTTGCTGACTACATACTGTACCCTAAATTCTCATCTGGTCATGGTGCTAGAAGACCGAATGTTATTAACATGGACTTCACATATCATTTATGTTCTTATAACGATGGCAATTCATGGCTATAAAGAGGGCTAAAGGAATTCAAATCTTCAAAATGATTATGGACCACTTCTATTTGTTGTATTGAAATCAAAACTTACCATATTTTGTTCAACACTCAATGTTTACAAAAGTTCTGAACGTGATCGTGATCACCACCTGTTGAATTTCCTGTTGAATTCTTCTATCTCCTAAACAAAAGAGTGATTTCGCGGGAAATTTTGAGTGGCGCAGCGACGATGCGGTACCTTTTCTATTGTACAGGTCTATATTTCAATTTCCAGTGCCACGTTGTGTTTTTATCATCTCTTTAATTTACATAAATTTTACTGGATTAAATATCATTTTACGATATTCGTTGACGAGGAAAACACACACATATACACAACAGAATATAAATCTACAAACAAAACCAAAACATTCAAAATAATTACACATGTAGATCTATATCTATATCATGTTAAAATCCAGGAAATTTCAGTGACTTTGCCCTCGACACCCCATCCCCTCACCCTTTCTCACAAGGTCCCACAATTTTCGTCATATTATTCTCCCCGAACGAAGTTTTTCTCTGGTTTCGAATCACAGGCACCTGAAGTGTGGATGGCTTGTAGAGATATTTTGTATATTACCCCTACTACCCCCACCTTGGGAAGGGGGGGGGGGTATATGTACCATGATCTATACAAGCTATCCACACTTCAGGTGCCTACAGTGTGTTTCGCATTATAAAGGACTTTACTTATTGTAGGTCTCTCAGATATACCAATCTTCGTGTAATATTTTTTGGAGGGATCATCTGTATATTTACTTTAACTCGATATTCAAAGTGTCTTTTTTTTATGGGGGTGTCTTTTTTCACGTTTTATCCCAGATGGTTAGTTTTTCCCCTGAGTGTTCTTAGCACAGGCACTTGTTTCTGTAAATAAATCAGTTTTGACCTCTGCATACTAATATTATTAGAATACAGAGGTCAAAACTTATTTACAGAAACAAGTGTAGATCTGTGGTTTTCAGTATACCGGTATTTATTGTTGAGCAGACATGGTAGATGTGCCGAACAGTATTGAATTTTTTTAAATGCAAAAATCGCCGAGCTCGGTTGGCTCCAAAATGGGCCAGAAATCTTTCGTGCGAATTTTGGCGCGTTTTCTTCGCCTACATGTATTTTTTCATTAAAAAATAATTTGTTTGAAATCGCTGTTTGTACCAAAATCATAGGCACCTGGCTTGACAGCACCTGTGCCATTTTCCCTCAATGTAAAATTTGTACAAAAGAATACGCCTCGCTTCGTTCTCTTCCACAGAGTTATCGGTCCTTTCTAATGCGCCTAGCTTGTGTACAAAGAGAGATAACTCAACAACAGTTTTGGCACATTTATTTCTGTAAATTAATCTTTGATCAAATAAAACAATGGAAACTGAATCATATGCGTTGTATCAAACACATCACTGAATGTTATGTATAACGACCATATGTCTTATCTAGTAAATGGATGGTGGGATTTTTGTAATCATGGTATCATTTTGAAGGGTTTATCAAAATAAAATAATCCACCATAGGAATTTTCAAAATTTTGTTTACTGATTGGTTTTTCTCATCTAGAAACATTGATCAAAGTCTATGTGAAGGGCATGTTTCTCATGCAACTCTCCTGGTAAGCTACATACACTTTCTTTTTATGAAAATATGAAATAAAATGAATCATTTAGTACCACACATATTATTAGAAAGTTAGGTTTTTCTTATTTTTACAAAGGACAAATAACTCTTCAAAAAAGTTTAAAGCGCGAAAAGGTCACCCCCGAGCTTCTAATCATTTACCAGTCAAGTGAATTCCATGTACATATAAGTATTTAACAATAAACTTTTTTATTGTTATTATCATCATTCAAATCCTTCAAAATTGTTCAATATCAATCGCTTCGTTATATATGGAATAACTTAAGATGTGAAGTGAACTTCGATAAAAATTCTACGGGATACCCAAACATATCGAATCTTACGAATATCGCGGCGTTTTCGTGTATGTTTCAGGATAACATCCGTGGTCGAGAAATGTTGTTTTGAAATATAAAAGTCGAGGCATTAGCCGATCGAGGCTTTCTATATTTCAAACAACATTTCGAGATCAAGGAGGTTATCTTGCAACATATACGAAAACAATAAGTTTATTTCTATTCTACTACGGCACAGAAGTTTTCCTATATTGCTACGAATTAGATCACTCTGACGTCATGACATTTTCCGAAAGGGTCTACATTGTTTTTTGCTGACGAAAAGGGTGAGATGATAGGGGCATTCTAAATCTCTTTTCTTTTTTCTTTTTTTTAAATATTTCAAGTATTTAGTTTGATGAAAGGGGAAGATAACGAACAGTGATCAATCTCATAACTCCTATAAGCAATACCAAATAGAGAGTTGGGCAAACACGGACTCCTGGATATACCAGAGGTGGGATCAGGTGCCTAGGAGGAGTAAGCATACCTGTCGACCGGTCACACCCGCCGTGAGCCCTATATCTTGATCAGGTACATATTACATGTGTTTCGCTGTCAGATTAATGCAGACGATTGGTTTATACTGAATGACAAATGTTCTTCAGTCACTTCTGAATTTATTTTACAACATATATTGATTAATATTTATTATGATAAAATGGAATTGTCAATCATCGACTTTATTGTTGCATTTGCAAGCGAGATGTGTATCAATTTTCAGTTAATACGTATGAAGGTAAATCGTAGAATAACGACCGCGGCATTCCTTTGATCTTTACACTAACCTCGGTAGAATATTGTTTTATGGATAGTTCTAATTGAATACTCTTCACAGAGAACGGAAATATGCCCATTCAATGGGCTTCTATTTGATTTCGGGCTTTCATAAAAGTGCTGATTTTCCAATGACAGAGAGCTCTAGAATAAATTGGGGACCGATGTCTTGGATACTGGGATGCACTAACTACTGATAATTTCGCCATATATCCTAACTAGACAATCCCCTCTAAAGGTATGGATAAAAGATCCCCATTTCTTAGTGCGCCTTGAGATTTTTTATCCTATTTTGCATGGTTTTCTCATAGACACGCAAAAGTTATAGATAATGAATTTTGGGTGTGTGTGTTTTTTAAATAATTATGAAGAAAACGAACGACAGAGACCAATTTACACGAAATTCTCTAACTGTATTGAAGTGGTCGAGCAAGTGGTAGGAGATCTGACCAAATGATATATATCATTCGAACCAGAATTCACTGCATCACCTGATAGGCTAAATAATTCGTAAGAATTATCTATATAAAGAAAACTATGGGCCACTGTCTAACCCATCCTCATGGACATCTGCACTCTCCATAGGGCCAAAATAAAAATATTGTTTGTTTCCCCTCGCCCGACCGAGTCTGAAAATTCACACCGACCTTCTGGTGAAGTTTTTTTTTTAATTTTAAGAAAAATTCAAGGTCGTTTCTGGTGCAGATCAGTATTTTATAATGACAAAAATTTTCTATATCTTCTTTGGTTTCAATCCAAAATTAAAAAATAATAATACGAATACAGGAGGTGTTCTGGTCCGAAATCTAGAAATTTCGCCCCCTCCAGCTGGAGGCGGCATTCTCTGGTTGATTTCAAATACTTACAAGCCGAATTCAATTTTAAGCTCATAACTAATCAATAAAACGATTCTTCTTGTACTTACTAATATCGATTTTATGGGTTCTTTCATCACATAAACAGTCTCTTGAAAACATTTTATCAAACTGTCGAGCTTTGTTTTGAGTCACGAGACTCGTTTGCTCAAATGGCAGTGAAAATTCGGTTGACTACAATTGTTGGCTTCTGTTTAATATCGAATTTTGGATTGATATTTTCTTTTAATCGATATTAATAAGTACAAGAATCATGATTGTTTTATTGATTAGTTACAAGTGAGTTTAACATTGAATTCGGCTCGCAATTCGGACTAGTGATCTGCAAGATCGAGATGGAGAAATGTTGTCTATACGAGGAGCGCGGAAACAAGAGAATTCGGGGCAATCCAGTGTGCAAGTTGTGTTCTTCAGCAGGGGAAAGTGTTGATATTTCGGACGGATGCGATATTTTTGACAGTCAATCAGAAGCATTCTCAATTTAACTTATTTCTGAACTAATGCTATATTTACAAACTGGAAAACACCTAATTATATGCACATGTGTAACTCAGCTCTGATTGGTTGATGTCAGCATCCATTTTGTTTGATCGGCAAAATCAAGTCTCGTTGAAACGTTTTCTGGTAAACTAGATCTACCGATATCATTTAAAAATATAATCAAAATCACTATCATATATAAATTAAGATAATGTGCAAAAAACAAAAGCATAAAATGTCAGTGAACCATAAATAAAAGACAGCAACCGAGTTTACCAATTTTATAACACCATGTGTCCAAAACTAACACCATTGTCCATAGTTGCAACATTCTCCCTAACTTTATTTAAGTGTTAGTATGTGGTATAAATAGCAGAGAAAATTCTGATGAAACCCAATGTTCGTCGAATCAACCAATATGTATACATGTAGTCCAATGCCTAAGTTTAGTGGTTAGATAATGAGCATTTCCAAAATACATGAAGTACTGTCCGAAATATCGACACCTTCCCTAATTGCAAAACGTGGCAATCAAAGCAGAATTTACGCGAGAACTGACTATACGAGTTTGATGAGGAAACATGGATGATGTGCTTCACGACGTTTGGTATCGGGCATTGTTAATGGTTATGGGAATTTCATAATAAATAAAATTCTGCTAGCTAAAAAAAAAAAAACTTTTTACCTACCTACCGACCTTCCTCTGAAATTTAGGGTCGGGAGAGGGGAAACAAACATATTTTTAAATGTGGCCTAGTAAATTGGTGTAAGGGTTGGTTGTACTCTGCGTTCAAAAAACAAACCACGATTGTATCCTGCAATGACGTTTGTACGGAAGCCGATAGGTGCCAAGGTATAGAATTAATATTTATTTAACTGGCGGCCGCCACTTAATTTATGTGGCGACCGCCACTTAATTTAACTGGCGGCCGCCACTTCTTTTCTGGCGGCCGCCATATAAATTAACTGCCGGCCGCCATAGAAATTAACCGGCGGCCGCCAGTTATTTCATCTGGCGGTCGCCACTTAATTTAAACATGGCGGCTGCCAATTGCAAAAACATTTTAATTTGTATGGCTGAGTGATTATTTTGGAAAGATTTAGAATAGCACGCAGCATCGTCAATTAATCTTATTTCACATGTGAAAATAATTTAGTTTGCATGTGAAAATAACAGAAATTGAACGTTGTCAAAAAAATGGAGGGTCAGCCCCGTGGTTCTACGTATTTAACAGCACAATCGAAAAACAATAATTTAATGCTCTTAAGTACGGAAGCCGATAGGTGCCAGGGTATAGAATTAATATTTATTTAACTGGCGGCCGCCACTTAATTTATGCATGGCGGCCGCCACTTATTAACTGGCGGCAGCCATATAAATTAGCTGGCGGCCGACAGTTATTTTATCTGGCGGCCGCCACTTAATTTAAACATAGCGGCTGCCTATTGCAAAAACATTTTAATTCGTATCGCTGAGTGATTATTTTGGAAAGATTTAGAATAGTACGCAGACACGCAGCATCGTTTTTCAAAGTGTAGGGACAGTCGTCGGAGAAGTTGACAAGCTTTCTAGAAAAGGAACCTAAAATGTCTCTTTTGCCCAAACTTCGTACTCCTAAATATTGGAGGGAGGGGACTCCGTTCATCCTTCAATTGATCAGTTCATTCATTGTTACATTTTTACCATTCATTACTACCACCAAAATAGTGGGGTGGGGGCCAATCCGCCAATTAATCTTATTTCACATGTGAAAATAACTTAGTTTGCATGTGAAAATAACAGAAATTGAACGATGTCAAACAAATGAAGGGTCAGCCCCGTGGTTCTACGTATTTAACAACACAATCGAAAAACAATAGGCTAATTTAATGCTCTTAATTGTATATATGCAAGGTGAAGATAACGAACAGTGATCAATCTCATAACTCCTACAAGCAATACAAAATAGATAGTTGGGCAAACACGGACCCCTGGACACACCAGCCGTGAGCCCTATATCCTGATCAGGTAAACGGAGTTATCCGCAGTCAAAATCAGTGTGCCAAGAACGGCTTAACAATCGGTATGAAACACGTCAGACAGCATTTGACCCAATGCGAGGTTGTATTGACGAACTAGATCGTTATAACGACCATAGAATTTGCGAAATGCTGACTTCAATCGAGACTGTTGAAATCCCTGTACCATCAACTTGTTTGTCAGTAGCTTACCTCGATTTAAAAACTGACTATACCCAGAACAAGCTCTTGCATATCGAATCAGTTGAGATATATAAACACCATATGCAGGTGATAATGGAATATTGCTACATAAATATGGGAAGTTGACGATGGAGAAGCTGAAATCATCCCGTTTGTCATACAGTTGAGTTGTTAGTTTGCCGTTAATGTCTACTTTCAATAAAATATCTAAGTATGAAGCAGAAGTGGACGACTCTGTGGTGTCCTTTATTTCGAGCCCAAATACATAAGGGTCTTAGTACAGTTTCCATCACATCCATTCATATTCCTGGTCATCCATCTCCAACAATCTAGACATTACTTAGTTCTCTCCATGCCAAAACACAGGACTGAGACTCTCTCCAATCCACTCTCTTCTATTGCTACCATCTTGATCTCATTCAAGTTTCTCCATTCTGCAATCTTTCTTTCTGCTTCTACTGTTCCTCTCCAGGTTGTTTTCGGTCTCTTAAATGCCCTCTTCCCTTCTGGTGTCTAACCTAACGCCATCTCACTGTCATTGTCACCTCCCCTCCATAGTCCTGGCTGCCACTTCCCTGTTTTCCATAATTTTCTGCTACTTTATCCCCAGTATCCTCTGCAAGCATCTGATATGGTAAGCATCTATTGACTTTCCAGCTATTCACCTTTCAAGACATGGACATGCAAAATTTCTGAAAAAATAAATGCAAATATACCCTATGATAAATTTTAAATACATGCGTCTTAAACAGTACAAGAGGCCAAAGAGCCACATCACTCAATGGAGTCACCTTGGCCCTGCCAATTGTACAGCTGTTGTGATTTTAAAAAGATTTCAGTCTTTATTCCTATGAAAAATGTTGATCCCATATTGTGGCCCCAGCCTACATGAACCCCAAGGATCACAACATTACTGAAAATGAATTCACATTACACAGAAATGCCTCAACACCAATATGATCGACAAGATCTTGCTGTTCTGGATAAGACCAAGGTCACAAGGTAATTGATTATGGTACATGCATGATACAAAAGATCTTGCCATAAGAAATCTATATACAAAATATGAAAGCTCTGTCTTAAATAGTTGAGATATTGAATAGCCTAGGTCAGATTTTTATCAAAAGTAGGTCAAACTTCCAGGTCAAAGTCACAAGATCAAACACCGTTGCATCACATGAAAGAACTTTTCGTAAAAAATGTATATACAAAATATAAAAGCCCTAGCTTAAATAGTTCAAGAGATATTTTTAAAAAAGATTTTTCCTATATACTTGTATGCAAAACCTTTATCCCCTATTGTGGCCCACCCTACCCTCGGGGCCATGATTTTAACAAAATTGAATCTGCACTATGTCAGAGAGCTGTCATGTAAATTTGAACTTTTCTGGCCCAGTGGTTCTAGCGGAGATTTTTAAATGCCCCCCCCCCCCACCTATTTTTACATTTTTGTGATTATCGCCCCTTTGAAGGGGGCATAGTCTTTCATTTCAACAAACTTGAATCCCCTTAACCCATGGATGATCTATGCCAAGTTTGATTGAATTTGGCCCAGTGGTTCTGGAGAAGATGAAAATGTGAAAAGTTTACAGACAGATGGCAGATACAAAGTGATTAAAATAACTTACTTGAGCTTTCAGCTCAGGTGAGCTAACAATATATCTTTTAAGATGTTTCAGCATATATATATCTTTTATTAATAATAACTTCTTACCCTGTCCCTTTTCTTTTCAGTGGAATGAAATCTGGGTTGTAAGATGGTAGATACATTTTTATCCATTCTTCAGCTTTCTGGAAATGTCATGTAACAGAGACAATTTTATGCCTCTGATGGGATTTGAACCCGGGTCTCTGACACTAAAGTCCAGCACTCTACCAATCGAGCTAAAGGGTTAACCCACTAGCCAGAGCTAGTAGGAATGCCATATCACTCACACTACCACATTGTCCCCCTCCTTTTTAAGAGTCGTCCCTGACTCTTCCGGAGTGCCAACACCTGTGGGGCGAAGTACTGAAGACAATATCTCTCACCCGCCAGAGATAACCCAGGTCCCAACGTGGGCGCCAAATGTAACAGAGACAATTTTATGCCTCTGATGGGATTTGAACCCGGGTCTCTGACACTAAAGTCCAGCACTCTACCAATCGAGCTAAAGGGTTAACCCACTAGCCAGAGCTAGTAGGAATGCCATATCACTCACACTACCACAGTCATTTTGGAGTTTCACACAGGCTTTGTTTCCTGAAATAAACTTTAATTTAAAAAAAATGTTTAGAATTTCTGACTTGATTTTGAACTACATGTATTTGGAATAAGTAAATACTTGTAATGTTCAAGGGACATTATATGGAATGAGCACATGGGATTTTAATATCATTTATATGTATATACTTAGGTGTTACCTTCCCATTGCATGTGTCATGGAAGGATGGTTGTATAGGACATCATCTGCTGATTACAAAGGCCTTTCTTGTTTTTCCTTGATATTTCGAGTTGTACTCCCTTTTCGTCTCAATTACATTGGTTTCCATCTCATGATCTGTCTGAATATTGAAACTGTTATAAGATTTCTCATATGAATTAAAATGTAGATATTTATACTGGAGACTATTATTTTCATATAATTTGTCCATTTAACAAGCCTAAAAGATCTTGTATGCAGATGCTTTGTGTTACCACCATGATTTTGACCTTCAATTCTTATTGAATCTAATCTGGGTAGATCTACAGTTCACGCTTGCCTTTTATATTGCATCAAAATTATTTGCCTGCATCATTAAAATTGCATGTGATGCACGTTATACGTATAAATTACACCTTCTTTGAAAAGTAACATAAAGTCAAAGGTCATAGTTAAAAAAGATAATATGGTAGATCCATGAAAGTAGGTTCAAAGTAGCTTATCACCTCCATTATGATAGGATAAACTTCCTGAAGCTGGAATATTACAAAATTTTACTAATTAGATTTAGAGTTTGATACAATCTTTTTAATAGATAAAAAATACCCTAGACATTTGTTCCTTACATTTATATTTACTAGTACCTTAATTTGCTAATTAATACATGCAAAGGTAGCAGTATGTTTACTACATTCTTTGGTTGTGTGGCACTAGCATCTATTGTTTTCAAGATAAAAGATCTCCAACACCAGGGACTGAATCTTCAATTTATGCCATAAAGTAATAGTTAGGAGATGTATAAATTCACTTAATTAAAGAAAAAGTAATTACATGTAGTTAGTATGATCTATCTCTGAATACCATAGAGGCATAGCAGGGTTGGGCGGTTAAAACCGCCCCCCCCCCCCCCCCCCCCCCCCCCCGTTTTAACCAGTGGTTTTAACCGTCCCGGTCAATACTCCCCAAGTGGTCAATAATGGTCAATTGTGATTTAAACTGTCCATTTTCCTATTTTTGTACATTTCTTGCAAAGATAAAGATAAATTAAGTCTTTTCATTATAATATATGGATCAATTGTTGATTAATATTTTTCATTAGATAATCAAATGTAATTTCATAAGTTTAATATATTTGGTTTGCTAAAACTGACCGAAATATCTTCAGTACCTACCAGAGGGTCACAGTTCTATAACATAGCTTGATTATTGGAGACAGACCTCTTAATACATGTACCTGGACAGATTAAGAATAAAAGGTAGCTGGACATTACCTGAGCCCAGGAAGCAGAGTGGACAGGTGTTTTATAAAATACGCATAGGCTGGGACCAGAGATGATCAGTGTATCTGTTATTGTTGTGAAAACATCACTTACCCACCCTCAAATGTTTATTCAACAGTTAAAATGAAGATTGATGAAACAATACTTATACTAAGGTAGTTCTTGTTAAATTAAGGAATTTGAACAGAAACTTTTACATCTCCCCAATTCAACAGAGTCATTTGTACATTATTTATGTAATATTATGACATAAGTATATTATTACAAACAATTTTCAATCGACCAGTATTAACCAGTATTGACCACCGGCCTCATATCGACCACTTTTTTGCCAACCCTGCCCCGGGCATAGACATATAACAGAGATATGTTATCCGTTATATGTCTATGTGAATACATACTGCAACTTTGCATTCTGAACAATTAAACATACACATTTATATAATTATACAAGTCCATATTGCTCTTTTTCCAGCCAATTGTGCATTTACTAGTTCTGGTATACATGCTATAACTGATGAATTTGATTACATCCCTCGCCCCCCCCCCCCCCCCCCCCCCATTTTCATCTTAATACTTTAGCCCCCCCCCCCCCCCCCCCCCCCCGTTGATGTCCACTCCCCCAAATCAATGTCTACTTTCCGATTTTTTGTTGGGGAAACCAGTAGGATAATTTGGTTCAGACTGAGTTTTGCATTTCATTCATGTATAGCCTTACTTACCTGACCTCACCTCTGATATGTCCAGGGATCTATGTTTGCCCTACTTTCAGTTTTCTATTCTTCATGGGATTTATGCGATTAATCGTTGTTCATTATTTTCACTGGTCTACATAACGGTAAGAAAGAAATAAAGAAGTTTTTCCTTCAACGTATCCGCTTCGTTTGTTTATTGCCGCCATTGCGCACTAGCATTCCGGATCGATAAATACTAACTACCGGATACGTCTCTTTCATTTCGCTCATTTCCGCGCGAGACCATGGGTTGTTTTCATCTACCCGTGTAGCACATTCTTATTTATAGAATGTGCTACACGGGCAGATGAAAACAACCCATGGTCTCGCGCGGAAATGAGCGAAATGAAAGAGACGTATCCGGTAGTTAGTATTTATCCGGAATGCTAGTGCGCAATGGCGGCAATAAACAAACGAAGCGGATACGTTGAAGGAAAAACTTCTTTATTTCTTTCTTACCGTTATGTAGACCAGTGAAAATAATGAACAACGATTAATCGCATAAATCCCATGAAGAATAGAAAACTGAAAGTAGGGCAAACATAGATACCTGGACATATCAGAGGTGAGATCAGGTAAGTAGGGCTATTCTATGCATGAATGAAATGCAAAACTCACTGTCTGAACCAAATTATCCTACTGGTTTCACAATCCCATTACATCGAAATGATCATTGTATTTTCGTCCAACCCCCAACAAAAAATCGGAAAGTAGACATTGATTTGGGGGAGTGGATATCAAGGGGGGGGGGGGGTCTAAAGTGTTAAGATGAAAATGGGGGACCCGAGGGATGTAATCAAATTCATCAGTTATAGAATGTATACCAGAACTAGTAAATGCACAATTGGCTGGAAAAAGAGCAATATGGACTTGTATAATTATATAAATGTGTATGTTTAATTGTTCAGAATGCAAAGTTGCAGTATGTATTCACATAGACATAAAACGGATAACTCATATCTGTTATATGTCTATGCCCGGGGCAGGGTTGGCAAAAAAGTGGTCAATATGAGGCCGGTGGTCAATACTGGTTAAAACTGGTTAATACTGGTCGATTGAAAATTGTTTGGTATATATAATATACTTATAAGTCATAATATTACATAAATAATGTACAAACTATGACTCTGTTGAATTGGGGAGATGTAAAAGTTTCTGTTCAAATTCCTTAATTTAACAAGAACTACCTTAGTATAAGTATTGTTTCATCAATCATCAATCTTCATTTTAACTGTTGAATAAACATTTGAGGGTGGGTTAGTGATGTTTTCATAACAATAACAGGTACATTGGTCATCTCTGGTCCCAGCCTATGCTTATTAACACCTGTCCACTCTGCTTCCTGGGCTCAGGTAATGTCCAGCTACCTTTTATTCTTAATCTGTCCAGGTACATGTATTAAGAGGTCTGTCTCCAATAATCAAGCTATAGATGCTAGTGCCACACAACCAAAGAATGTAGTAAACATACTGCTACCTTTGCATGTATTAATTAGCAAATTAAGGTAATAGTAAATATAAATGTAAGGAACAAATGTCTAGGGTGTTTTTTATCTATTAAAAAGATTGTATCAAACTCTAAATCTAATAAGTAAAATTTTGTAATATTCCAGCTTCAGGAAGTTTATCCTATCATAATGGAGGTGATAAGCTACTTTGAACCTACTTTCATGGATCTACCATATTATCTTTTTTAACTATGACCTTTGACTTTATGTTACTTTTCAAAGAAGGTGTAATTTATACGTATAACGTGCATCACATGCAATTTTAATGATGCAGGCAAATAATTTTGATGCAATATAAAAGGCAAGCGTGAACTGTAGATCTACCCAGATTAGATTCAATAAGAATTGAAGGTCAAAACCATGGTGGTAACACAAAGCATCTGCATACAAGATCTTTTAGGCTTGTTAAATGGACAAATTATATGAAAATAATAGTCTCCAGTAATATCTACATTTTAATTCATATGAAAAATCTTATAACAGTTTCAATATTCAGACAGATCATGAGATGGAAACCAATGTAATTGAGACGAAAAGGGAGTACAACTCGAAATATCAAGGAAAAACAAGAAAGGCCATTATGAATCAGCAGATGACACATGCAATGGGAAGGTAACAGCTAAGTATATACATATAAATGATATTAAAATCCCATGTGCTCGTTCCATATAATGTCCCTTGAACATTACAAGTATTTACTTATTCCAAATACATGTAGTTCAAAATTAAGTCAGAAATTCTAAACATTTTTTTTTAATTAAAGTTTATTTCAGGAAACAAAGCCTGCCTGAAACTCCAAAATGACATTTCCAGAAAGCTGAAGAATGGATAAAAATGTATCTACCATCTTACAACCCAGATTTCATTCCACTGAAAAGAAAAGGGACAGGGTAAGAAGTTATTATTAATAAAAGATATATATATGCTGAAACATCTTAAAAGATATATTGTTAGTTCACCTGAGCTGAAAGCTCAAGTAAGCTATTTTAATCACTTTGTATCTGCCATCTGTCTGTAAACTTTTCACATTTTCATCTTCTCCAGAACCACTGGGCCAAATTCAATCAAACTTGGTATAGATCATCCATGTGTTAAAGGGATTCAAGTTTGTTGAAATGAAAGACTATGCCCCCTTCAAAGGGGCGATAATCACAAAAATGTAAAAATAGGCGGGGGGGGGGGCATTTAAAAATCTCCGCAAGAACCACTGGGCCAGAAAAGTTCAAATTTACATGACAGCTCTCTGACATAGTGCAGATTCAATTTTGTTAAAATCATGGCCCCGAGGGTAGGGTGGGCCACAATAGGGGATAAAGGTTTTTAAAAATATCTCTTGAACTATTTAAGCTAGGGCTTTTATATTTTGTATATACATTTTTTACAAAAAGTTCTTTCATGTGATGCAACGGTGTTTGATCTTGTGACTTTGACCTGGAAGTTTGACTTACTTTTGATAAAAATCTGACCTATTCAATATCTCAACTACTTAAGACAGAGCTTTCATATTTAATATATAGATTTCTTATGGCAAGATCTTTTGTATCATGCATGTACCATGATCAATTACCTTGTGACCTTGGTCTTATCCAGAACAGCAAGATCTTGTCGATCATATTGGTGTTGAGGCATTTCTGTGTAATGTGAATTCATTTTCAGTAATGTTGTGATCCTTGGGGTTCATGTAGGCTGGGGCCACAATATGAGATCAACATTTTTCATAGGAATAAAGACTGAAATCTTTTTAAAATCACAACAGCTGTACAATGGCAGGGCCAAGGTGACTCCGTTGAGCGATGTGGCTCTTTGGCCTCTTGTACTGTTTAAGACGCATGTATTTAAAATTTATCATAGGGTATATTTGCATTTATTTTTTCAGAAATTTTGCATGTCCATGTCTTGGAAGGTGAATAGCTGGAAAGTCAATAGATACTTACCATATCAGATGCTTGCAGAGGATACTGGGGATAAAGTAGCAGAAAATTATGGAAAACAGGGAAGTGGCAGCCAGGACTATGGAGGGGAGGTGACAATGACAGTGAGATGGCGTTAGGTTGGACATCAGAAGGGAAGAGGGCATTTAAGAGGCCGAAAACAACCCGGAGAGGAACAGTAGAAGCAGAAAGAGAGATTGCAGAATGGAGAAACTTGAATGAGATCAAGATGGTAGCAATAGAACAGAGTGGATTGGAGAGAGTCTCGGTCCTATGTGTTTCGGCATGGAGAGAACTAAGTAATATCTAGATTGTTGGAGATAGGATGACCAGGAATATGAATGGATGTGATGGAAATTGTACTAAGACCCTTATGTATTTGGATAGATTTACATACCATCATGATTTTGCTATGAAAAACTTGAAAAAAAATCCTCAAGTCATATTGTAGCTGACATTGTACATTTGTACTTATTAATATTTCAAATGAACATATTTTTAGACATACAATATCTAAACTTTGGAGTCCATGTACATCTCCACATTGGATAATAGGTTATGATATATGTGTGTGAAATCTTTTCCTATGGTATGCACATGTTAACACATTAGTTTAAATGATGATGTATATCTTATGACTATGGAAGAGAATGTGTTCAGAACAGAATATGTGTCTAGAAGAGTTGTTGCTCTTGAATGTAATTTATTATTTACATGGGGTTGAAAAATAATCCAGCACACAGTAGTACTAAATGCATTATGTTAAAATACATTTATGAATGGTATAAGTTATACTGTCAATTATTGATTAATACACTTTGTGAAATCATATTATTGTTATGTTTAATAAATTTCAAGGCTGCACCTTTGTAAATTTTACAATATAATATTCTGCACTTTGGTATCAAATTCTCTTAACCTAATTTAAGAGTTACATATTCATTAACAGCAAGTTAATTATGATATGCTATGTAGTTTGTCAAAGGGGCATTAGCTGTGAAAGTGATGGCAACCTTTTTATTCAAAATCTCTCAATAAGAATATATATTAATGCCTAATAATAATATTTATTTTGTACAAAAACATGAGAAACCTAATAAAACAACAATAGATTGTCACTTTTAGTGTATAGAAATACATAAGGACGAATTATTGTCTTGCAAGACAATAATCATTTAATCACCAAAATTCATGTGATATTCATACACATTCATGTGCCTGTTTTGGGGGTTAAAAGGTGTTTGAAATAATTAAATACTAGTGTTATCACTGAAATATACATGTATGATATGGAGCAAATTTCATTTAATTTTTTTTTTGGTATCAAAATGACAGCTAATGCCCCTTTAAGAATAACTATTTTCAATGCACATCATAATAACCTTGTTAAGCTTGAAAGAATATTGGTTATAAGGAATCTTGATCATACATGTAAATATTAAAAATATTTTTAATTTCTCCCAAGGAGTTCCTTATAAACAAGCATAAAATCATGATTATAGTACATTGACTCTTGTGTGTTTCAATCTGTTAGACTTTCCCATTTTATTGAATTTCTTGGAAGTTGTGTTTAAAAAAGAATTGGTGGTCTTGGAAAAAGGTTGTTGTAGTGAACAGCAAAGGTCAACTGCTATTCAACAGTCTGTATACCTAGTCACCAAGGGCAAGGGTAGAGGTCATGTGGTTCTGCATTTCACAGGGCCAGTTAAGGGGCTAAAAGAATATAATGTTAATGACAATTATTTTTATGAATAATGAGAGACATCTCCCATCTCTTGTTATAGTGTTCTTTAAAGATTTTGTGGGAGATGAGAAATACTTTATTTGATGCATAGACACCAAATTAAAAGTGGAGCTTGTTGATCCTAAGTAACATCCCTGCCATTATCTTCAATGCAGTCTTTCATGTGTCTTATAAAGGTTTGCAAACACTAGTGCTTGCATAATGCACAGACACGTGAAGTGGGTAGTGTACGTGTACAGATGTTGTGTACACACCACCACCCCTCCACTGTCTACAAAATATACACCTGTAGAACCAGTAATATCACCAGAATATTTTATTTCCCCACCGATCACCTTCATAAGTCATTATGAAGTCAGTTCTACGTTCTATGATCTCTGGTGAGATATTGATACATACCGTACCACTGGATCTAAAAGAAAGACGTTTTACCACCATCCCATTCCAATTTGATATCCTTTACTCTCATGCGCTTTAAATCAGAGACGGGATACTTTTAACTTTGATAAAGTTGAATTTTCCATTATATTCACATGCATAGTAAATTATCCCTTGCGAATTATGATATACTGACTGACACCCCCTCCCCCCTTACATTGCATGGTAGGATGAATCCGCGCCCTTCTTTACATGTATGGTGTTGAAGTTTGGAATAGAGAACATCTGTTATGGATTTTTTGGACCCTTTTTTATTTTCGTTTGATAGTCAAGAATTTTAGACGATCGCGAGTTATCCTCTGCTACCCCCCCCCCCTTCAGGAAAAAAAACCCCACGCTATGTGTCTCTCTGATGCTCTTAAGATTCTTATGTGCAACGAAAATGGAAGTTCAGTAAAATTTCTGGCAACTTGAAAAAAAATAATAGAGGGCGAAGCCCTCTCACGGCCCGAAGGGCCGTGAGAGCGGAGCTCTCCCTATAGGTAACACGTATATACATGTTTAAAAGGAAAATATAGGAAAATAATGAAAAATTAAACCATACCTATGGAACTTGAAAAGTTTGGTACCAATGGCGTCGATTCGAATATTAGCGCGTGGACATGTATTCCTCCATTTTGAATCTCGTCTACCCTAGTTCACGTCGTTCTGAGATGTTACATAAAATCCGTAAAAACCTGTAAATCTTATTTTCTTAACCATACGTGTATATAATCACTCCACGATTAACGCCATGTTTTTTGTTGTGGTTCAAACGCTATGTTTGTAAATTTGCTAAATAACGACGCTGAATATGACGTCACAATGTACTGTTTACATCAATTGCGTTATATTTCCCGCGTTCAATATGTAGGCGGATCAAATATCCAAAATTAGGATGCTTTGATACAGTTCCGTCCTCGTGCTAACTTCGGGTTGTCTTTGTTCTGTTTTGGATATAGATACCAATGCCAAAATTTGTTTGCTTCGCCCTCAAACACGGTCACGCCGTAAAACATATTAGCCCTAAAATAATATATGTCTCTGATATAAAGCCTACCAAAAATACCGTGTAATTTCATTCCAAATGTACCGAGCCAAATTTGTCATGTAATTGGATATGTAAGGTATTTTATATCTATTAGAAAATATTTTATTAAGATTAATTTTTCGAATTTGAATATGGCGTATTATACGCCAACAATTATTCCGGAAATATATTATCTATTGGTGACGTTTCACCCAAGTAAGTATAATCTCGCGAGAATACCGCTTGTTTTGCCTTAGTACGTAAGTCCTCGAGCTCGCGCTTCATACTTCACCGCATATCGAGTAACGTAGTGCAGTAGGCTGTGACGTCATAGCTACTGCCCGTGTAGCACATTCTTATTTATATGGCTTAGACACCAAACACGCGTTTTATCCAATGACAGGGGTCTAGTCTGAGGCAAAACCATCTTTCGACAATGACGTCATAGATAGTTTAACGTCATATAGTGTTATGAATCGTCACAGTTAGCACAACTTTAGCGTAGTGAGCTGCTGTTAACAATGGATGATACCATTGATTTTCATTTGGTAGAGGAAGCTATTAAAAACAGAACAAACATTCTATTCGTCTTCAAGAGGCTATACGTCTGATGATAAAGAATCGCGCTCAGGCAGAATTGACATATATTTAAGAAATCGAAAGTTGGAAGGCAAAATATCAGAATGAGTTGCCGAAAGAAGTTGGCGGCAAAGATGTACTTGATTTTTTCAAATCAGCCCCTTGGCAGGAGACACACCGCTTGGCAGAGATCCATATATATTATTACTACAGTAACTTGATCCGAAGAGTCGGATCACGTCGAGTTGACAGGCGCGGATCATCAGATCACACGAGATGCGATCTGATGATCTGCGCCTATCAACGAGACGTGATCCAACTCTTCGGATCAAGTTACTGTAGTAATGATAAATTTATTATATACCCCCTTCTGCATTTTAAATCCACATTTTTAAGATACTAAATGCAATCCAAATTATCAAAAATACAGGCATACAGTGAAATTATATTTTGCGTACGCAGTTTTGTTTGTGACGCGGCCAATATTTTGCACAAGAAACGTTGCGTTAATGCATTGTGACGGCATCAGTTTCAGAGGATACTGATACGGAATCAGAAAACCACAGTGTGTGATCCGGAAAACCGGATCACACGCTGTGAAATCCACGGTATCAAAGAACGATACATTGATGGGTATATAATAAGGACCGTTATTGGCCATAAGCTGATCATAAATACATCTATTTATTATATACCCATCAATGTATCGTTCGTTGATACTGTGGATTTCACAGCGTGTGATCCGGTTTTCCGGATCACCACACTGTGGTTTTCTGATTCCGTATCAGTATCCTCTGAAACTGATGCCGTCACAATGACGTCACAATGCATCAACGCAACGTTATTTGTGGAAAATATTGACCGCGTCACAAAACAAAACTACGTACACAAAACATAATTTCATGGTATGTCTGTTTTTGATAATTTGGATTACATTTATCATCTTATAAATGTGGATTTAAAATGCAGAAGGGGGTATATAATAAATTTATCATTACTACAGTAACTTGATCCGAAGAGTTGGATCACGTCTCGTTGACAGGCGCGGATCATCAGATCAAACTCGACGCTTCGCGTCTCGTGTGATCTGATGATCCGCGCCTGTCAACTCGACGTGATCCGACTCTTCGGATCAAGTTACTGTAGTAATAATATATATTTATCAGAAAATCCTTAAACACATCCGACGGAACCGGGAGCTGAAAGAAATAGAGGATGAATTCAGGCCCTATGACACACAGCGGAATGCCTTAGAAAACGCTGTCCAGATTCATAAGCAGTCTTTAAGCAATATGAAAGCTCTTTTGATTGATTTGGAAGAAAAACTCTCTAGGAAGAACAAAAGACGTTCCGCCAAGGGCACAGCCAAATTAGAATCTACAATTACACAAGTGTCTCGTCTTCAAGAACGAATTAAAACAACCTCTCAATCATGTATTGAAGATGAGAGAGAGTTACAGAATTTGATAAATAGGAAGACGAAGACCCTACAGATAATGTTTCAGGAGCTGAAAGAATTAGATAAGGGCAGATTTTCCGTGATCATTGAAGTGATTTCAGAGTTTGTAAAACATGTGATTCCTCAATGTGATTTAATTCATGAAAGTGCAGATAATACAGTCGAATCCTTCAAAAACCTACAAACGATTAATATTCGAAAAATTTACAGCCATAATTGGATACGAGTGGCAGAAAGGGCAAAGCTCAAGAAGGCAGGATTTGTTACGGGGGTCGATATGTTTTTGGTGACCAATCCTTCCGTGCAACCAGAGGATCTGTATTTGCACGTAACAGGGGAGGTAATGAGGACAAGAAAGAGACAAATGACTCCACCACACCATTCTGTATCTCAGAAAGAACCAGATACAACACAGAAAGAAATGAGTACCAACCTTGCTAACAGCACGACAACTTGTTCTAGTTTGAATACAGTGCTGAAAAACGGATTAACCATGAAATTCCCATCGCCGTTGGTAGTAGAGTATTCTGAAGATGAGATAGAAACAATAGAACTGCCAGAGGAATCATCTTGTCGTCTTCCAAATCCATTCCACGTCAAAGAATTCTGTGTTTTGCCTGAGGACGACCATCCCTGCAGCAGAGTGAGCGGGGACTATTCAGTGGCGTCAAACAATGATGGCCCCGACACTTCAGAAAATAGCGATATAGGAAGAATGCGTGACATTAGAGTGGTCGCCCACACAGGCTCAGAGAAAAAATGAACTCAGTCTCAAGAAAGGTCAAGTAATTAAACAGACAAAGGCATTTAGCGAAGAAGGATTTGCGTATGGATACACACGTAGAAACAAGCTGTCACTTAAACGGTATGGATGGTACCCCATCAGTGTTGTATCCATTAAGTAAAACTGTCACACTTGGGATCGATGGTTCCGGTATTGTATCTGAAAAGCACTCATTTGAAGAAATAACGTTTTTAAAGCATTGAAAGTTATTATCACATCATCACTTTTTAAAAAAATATATGTATTACAAATCTATGAAACTGGTAAAGCAATATAAAATGTCACGCCTGGGGATTTTAAAATGAAAGAGCTTGCGTCGGAATTTTATCTTTGTTTGTTGTTTATTTCATATCTTTTAATATCTTATACCGGACATTGTGACTTATATATATATATTATTATTATCTTATCATAAATTAACTGGCGACCGCCAGCAGTTATATTAAGTTGCGGCAGTCACATCTGGCGGCCGCTAGATAAATTAACTGGCAATCTAATTACAGATTGATTAACTGGCGGCCGCCATTTAATTTATATGGGGACCGCCAGTTAATAAGTGGCGGCCGCCAGTTAAATTAAGTGGCGACCGCCAGTTAAATAAATATTAATTCTATACCCTGGCACCTATCGGCTTCCGTATAAATACAATTAAGAGCATTAAATTATTGTTTTTCGATTGTACTGTTAAATACGTAGAACCACGGGGCTGACCGTCTATTTTTTTTAACGTTCAATTTCTATTATTTTCACATGCAAACTAAATTATTTTCACATGTGAAATAAGATTAATTGGCGTATCCCCCCCCCCCCCCCCACTCTTTTGGTGGTAGTAATGAATGGTGAAAATGTAATAATGAATGAACTGATCAATTGAAGGATGAACGGAGCCCCCTCCCTCCAATTTAGGAGTACGAAGTTTGGACAAGAGACATTTTAGGTTCCTTTTCTGCTTGTCAACAATATTGTAGAAGACAATTTCTCCTCCGACTGTCCCTGACTCCCTATACACTATGAAAAACGATGCTGCGTGTTTGCGTACTATTCTAAATCTTTCCAAAATAATCACTCAGCGATACGAATTACATTGTTGATGCAATTGGCAGCCGCCATATATAAATTAAGTGGCGGCCGCCAGATAAAATAACTGTCGGCCGCAAGTTAATTTATATGACGACCGTCAGATAATAAGTGGCGGCCGCCAGTTAAATTAAATGGCGGTCGCCAGTTAAATTAAGTGGCGGCCGCCAGTTAAATAAATATTAATTCTATACCCTGGCACCTATCGGCTTCCGTACCTATCGGCTTCCGTATGTTTGAATTTGACATGCGTATCTTTAAAAAATGGATGAAATATTCCTATAAAATTAGTCACACACCTGTCGCTGTTGTTGGTTCCGCGCACTGACGGCATTTTAAAAATTAAAAAAATTATTTATGTTGTAGGTGTACTTTATGCTCTAGGCTGATAAGCAGGCCCTATGCTTTTCTTTGCTGACGTTCGCTTAATTTTGATCGGATAAATGCCTCTCTCTTATCTTATTAATGAACAAAATGGAATCCACACCATAGGAATATATACTACAAGTACCTGAATATCTTAATTATAATATCTATCAAAATTGCTGAAAGATGTTTTGAAGCCTCGTAGGTATACTTGTAGCTAGTCAGCATGGTCACGAAGCTATAACCACTGCACCACATCAACAGACTGTCTGTTCAACGTCAAAGGTGATGGGTCATTCTCTGAGCTACACTTTATGTACAGTCTTACATCCGAACTGAACAATGCAAGATATCAGTATGGCAGTAAATTTCATAACAGTCCCTCGTAAGTCAGGCATCCAGTCACCATGTAGCACCAATCTCTCACCAGAGGGCGCTACGCTACGCTCCACAACACCTCTGTTATCGTCTAATTTACAAGAATTTTGTAAAACAGAGCGTCTTTGAAAATAAAATAAATCTGCATCATTTTCATAAATAAAACATACATTTATGAGTTAAAAACACATTGGTAGGTATCGAAACGCTGTATTACGTTAGTGCAACCTCCATATTTATGGAACTATTTTGTCTTGTCAAATGTATTATTTCACTTTCACTTCGTAACTATGGACTCTACATTAAAAAAAAAACTAGCGAGATTATAATGATGAAAATCTGACATTGCACAAAGAACAGAAACGTGCCTTTCTGTTGGAGTCAAAGACGTCATTTTGTCCGTGCGAGATCATGTGGTTAGCCGAACTATTTATCAGACGATAACAGAGGTGAAAGTGAAGCTTGCGTAGCGCGCCCTCTGGTGAGAGAATGCATGTAGCACAACGTCAGCCACTGAGTCAATCTAATTAAAAATTAGATCTACAATTTAAACGATCAATAACACGGTCAAGATAGATTCATCACAGGCACCTGAAGTATGGATACTACTTACGTAGTGGAATTTATTATATATACAGGTAGAAAGCCAATCTCTAAATCTTACAATAAGCGTGAAACGATTACATCAATCGAAAGAGGGGTGAGATATATGGAGCGCCAAATTAACATAAACTCAAATAATTGAAGATATCTTTAATTATTTGAAGATATCATCAATTCAATTGTTGCTCTCTTTAATTGAATTAATGAGCGTATTAAATCAATTATTGCTCTCATCAAATGAATTAATGCGCACTTCAATTCTTTCTTTTTTTTATAATTTTTTATTTTTGTACACATACCGGTATATCAGATATACAATAATATTATATCCAGAGAAGAAGGGGGGGGGGGAAAACAAAGCATATGAGCTGAAGGTATGTGTGGTTTGAGAAAGAAAGAAGAAGAGGAAGAGAGAGAAGTTAAGAAAACAGAAGGTTCCATCGATTCCATTGGGCATCAAACTTTTCCTTTTTACCATTTTTATACGAAATAAATTTTTGAGTTTCATAAAAAAAATTCATTTGTGAAATTGCAGCACGCACACTCAAGGACTTCTCAGTGCATCTTGCTGTGTACACATAGTATTTAAGCCATAAGACAATAGTGTTTTGTATCAGACTATTATTTTCAATAAAACCAAGAATGAAAGATTTTTTTGTAATAGCTATCTGTAAATCAGTCTTATCTTCTGAAAAAAAAGCTCAAATTCTGCTAGGAATAATTGTAAAAAATCACATTCCCACAGAATATGTTCTATTGTTTCCTCTTCAGAATGACAATGATTGCAGTACTTTGAGTCAATTTTTTTGATTTTGAATAAAAAAGAGTTTGTAGCTAAGATTCGGTTTATAATTCTGTATTGAAACCATTGTATTTTGCTATCTTTTGTCACTCTGAAGGGTATTTTATGAATTATTTTCCATTCTTTAGTGTCAACTTCCAAAAGCTCACTCCATTTTGTTTTGCCTGATGTGATTGAGGTATTTTGATTTATAATTTCATAAAAAAGTTTTGATTTGTTGCATTTCAACACTGTATATATATTTGACATAATCAATGGATTTGTGAGCTTTTTGATAGTTTTGTCACATCCACAATTTTTCACCCAAGCCTTAACAGCATGAATAATGCTATTATATTCTAAAAAAATAATCTTTGTATTTGGATAAGTATTGCAAAATGATTCAAAACCAAGAAATGAACCATCTTCACTGATTATATCATTAAGTTGTCTGATGCCGCTGTCAAACATTTGTTTATTATAAAATGGTTTTCCACCAATATGAATATTTGAGTTATAAAATAGAGGTGCATCGGCAGCAACATCAGACTCTTTACTAAGGTTATGCAATGTAAGCCATGATTTAAATACATCTATCCAAAATTTATTTTTCAATGTTTTCAAGAATATTGTAATGTATTCAATTCCACAGTTCACTAATTTGCTTAAGTCCAACTTTGGAATAAAATGTTCCATCCCTCTATTTGAAAATATGAGATATCTTATCCAAAACAACTTCATAGATGCTATGAATGCCATTAGGTTTACCATTCTTAAACCCCCATCTTCATATTTTTTAACAATGACCTCCTTTTTGACCCTATGTATTTTATTATTCCATATAAACAAGAAAAATATCTTTTCTAATTCCTTAAGGTAGAGTTCAGAAGGATTTGGGATTGACATTAAAATATGGTTTAATAATGGCAAAACCAATGTCTTAATAACTGTAATTTTCCCTATGGGAGTTAAAAACCTTTTCTCCCATTGTTTGATTATAGATTTGATCTGCACTAATTTTGGTTCATAGTTTAATTGTGGTATCTTATCTAATTCCATGTCAAAATGTATTCCTAACAAAGTAAATCTGGTGGTACCCCACCTAAGCCTGTAATTTGGCAGCAAAGTTTCATTACTATATTTTTTGGAACCTAACCATATTACATGAGTTTTTTCATAATTGATATGTAGTCCAGATATTTCTGAAAAATAATCTAAAGTTTTAAAAGTTTCTGCGAGAGATTCTTCACTGCCATCAAGGATAAGTGAGGTATCATCAGCTAATTGTGAGATCTTTTTTTCTACATTATTTACAGTAATGCCTTTGATATTCTTATTCATTCTAATTTGGATTGCTAATATTTCCGCACATATCAAAAATATGTATGGTGATAATGGATCCCCTTGTCTGCAACCTCTCTGAATAATGATTCTATCAGAGAGATTACCACCTTGATTGATTGCAGATGTAATGTCTGTATTAAAAATCGATACCCAATTCCTAATTGAAGGGCCAAAATTAAACAGTTTTAGCGCTTTTTGTATAAATGTCCATGAAAGAGTATCAAAGGCTTTTTCAAAATCAATAAGTAGTAATAATCCAGGTATATTTTCTTCTTCAGTATAGTGCATTATATCATAAATAAGCCTTGTGTTTTCTCCAATATATCTGTTGGGGATGAAACCTGTTTGATCTTGATTAATTATTTTGTCTAAGTATCTTTTTATTCTATTCGCAATACAGCCCGATGCAATTTTATACACAGTATTCAACAAAGTAATTGGTCTCCAATTCTTCAAATATTGTCTCGGCTTGTCACCTTTTGGTAACAATGTAATAATACCATGTCTTTGTGTAATAGAAAGACAGTTATTTTTGTACCCATAATTAATAGACCTAACTACAAAAAGACCAATATACTTCCAAAACATTTTGAAGAATTCCGCAGAAAAACCATCAGATCCTGGGGATTTGTTTGATTTCATTTTGTAAAGGGTATTGGAGGCTTCCTCAGTAGTAATGTTACCTTCTAGTGATTCAGATTCTTTATTTGAAAGTTTTGGAACATCTTCAATACCAAGATCATTGTGAAAGTCTATTGTGTTTAAATTGCTTTTCTTGTATAATTGTTCATAGAATGTTTTTGTTTCCCTTAATATTTCTGATTGTTTATAAATTACTGTCCCATCATTACACTCTAATCTTGGTATGATTTTGCTAGTGAAATTTCTAGATTCTAACGTACAAAAATAATGTGATGGTTTTTCTCCTTCTTCAATCCATCTAGCTCTACTTCTTACATAAATACCATGCAACTTATCTTTTCTAATGTTTTCTAATTCTTGCTTTTTACTACACAGTTCATTGATATTGCTGTCACAAACATTTTCTTCTAGTAATTTGATATTTTCTTTTAATTCTTTTTCCTCTCTTTCTTTCTTCTTTTTGATATATGATGCATAAGAGATAGTTTTACCTCTTATTTCTAAAAGTAATGTTTCTAAAAAAAGTTGATCGTTAATAGAGAAGGAAATGTCTGCATCAGATATATCATGTATGTTATCAAAATTGTATACAGGGATTGCATACTGTTTCTTTACCTTTATAATAATATCTTTGATACAATCTAAATAATTTTAATCATAGAGTAAAGAGTTATTAAACTTCCATAACCCTCTACCTTTCTTAAAGTCATTAAAAGATATCTTCAAGGATATCATTGAGTGATCTGACCTATAACTAGGTTCTATAGTACACATTTCTAGCCCAGACAAAAGAGTCTCGGATATTAAAAAGAAATCTAACCTACTTTGTTTCAACGCACTTCAATTCAATTATTGCTCTCATCAATTGAATTAATGCGCGCATCGATTGAATTAATGAGAGCAATAATTGATTTAATGCGCGCATTAATTCAATTATTGCTCTCTTCAATTCAATTGATGTGCGCATTAATTCAATTAATGAGAGCAATAATAGATTTGATACGCGCATTAATTCAATTATTGCTCTCTTCAATTCATTTGATGAGAGCATCAATTTAGTAGAAATATTGCTCGCAATAATTAATTTAGAGCTCGGTTTAAATAATTTGATGATCTCTTTAATTCAATTGAAGATATCTTTAAATCATTTACAATGCTTTTGTATAAGGAATTAATGCGCGCATCAATTCTTTTAAAGAGAGCAACAATTCAATTAAAGATATCATTAATTCAATTGTGGATATGTTGAATTGAAGATATCTTTAATTATATAGTTGCTCTCTCTAAAAGAATTATTGCTCTCTTCAAATGAATTAAAGATATCATTAATTCAATTGAAGAGAGCAATAATTGAATTAATGCGCGCATTAAATCAATTATTGCTCTCATCAAATGAATTAATGCACGCATCAATTCAATTATTGCTCTCATCAATTGATTTAATGTATGGCATGTCAAACGTTGCAATATTTGATCTTTTCCATTTGTATTGTATAATTTTCCATTTGTATTCTATATTTTCCATTTGCATTGTATAATTTTACATTTGCATTGTATAATTTCCATTTGTATTGTATAATTTTCCATTTGTATTCTATATTTTCCATTTGTATTGTATAATTTTCCATTTGTATTCTATATTTTCCATTTGTATTGTATAATTTTCATTTGTATTGTATCCAGCGAATGTTTATTTTGATTTGTTACGAAGGATTTCATTAGTTAACGTCACTGATGTACCACATCTGTACTGTAGACGTGCTTAGCACACAGGGCCGCATCGTCGCAAACCACGGTTTTGAGTCCACTCACGCTCGAATAGAAGCATCCGTGGGTAACCGACGATGACAGGCCGTAGCAATGACGGTTCTTTATCGTGTCAACGCCTGTGCAGCGATACGGAATATCTGTTTTTAAGGTCTTTTAAATGCCGAGTGTTTGGCAAAGGAGCAATCACTGTCTTATGTCTCTAAAGCTTTGATGCGCCAATAATAGTAACGGTTCTCGAACTCACGACCTCTCGCCCACAAACCAAGCGATATATTACTGAGCTACCGCGACCAGGTCCTGGACTAGTTATTTTAAAAAATACTTAGCTAGCTCTAGTAATGGCGACCCCCCCCCCCCCCCGATCATTTTTAAAAAAAAATAGAACTGTCCAGAAAAGCATGCACATTTTTATTAAGTCAGAATTCAATAGATTCGGGGGACTTAATTCGGCCCTTGAGTCCCCACCAATTGTTAACCTCGAGTTTGGTTTGTTACAACTATTCAATGGATTAATCTTAAGTTATCGTTTATCGAATTTGGTAATGCGCGAGATGTTGAAGAGGTAAAGTTCAGGAGCCACGTTTCGCAGGAATGTACCGTATTTGCTAAGTGTAATGGCGTAACCCAACCCCCAACCCCACCCCATTAATTGATCGCTTTTATGCGTCTAATGTGATCAGCATATTCAAACTAGTCTCCTATTTAACCACTGGCTGATCTAGATAATTCTGAACGAAAGGATGCAGTAAACTGCTGGATGTCTGGGGACTATCTTAAGATCCCTAGTGAATCCAGTGCAAAGCTTTGGGGGAGGGGGTTGCAGTTGGAGGGCGAAGTCAGTGGCGGATTTAAGGGGGGGGGGGGGGCGCAGCCGGCGCCCCCTCCCCCTCAAAATTTCCAAATTTAAGGTAAATCTTGGTATCTTGTTTAGAAAAATGTATCAAACAATAAAAGAAGCAATAATTTCTTCCATTCCCGGAGAAATAAATGACAAAGTCTTTTGATTTCTTGAAGTACTTTATTGAGAGAACTTAATTTTTCCAGAAACCCTTAAAATTTGCGTCATTTTACTAATTTCACTTGATTAAAAATGACATATTTCAAGCCCTATGAAATCTGTAAAATCCAGGAGCTTCCGGGGACTTCGCCCCCTGGACCCCTACCCACTTGAGGCAGCCCCCAGACCCCGTGCCTCATAAAGTGGCGCCCCCGTAACCGCAATTCCTGGATCCGCCCCTGGAAGTCCCCTGGACAAGTGCGTTCTGACAAAATAAAACGTACATGCATGCTTTTTTCGACATCTGTATATAAAATATCATTTGTGAAGGGAGGGGGGGGGGGGGTCTCCCGGCGCAAGATTCCTCATTGCTGGCTACATGTATGTTCAACTAGTCCTATATGGAACCGATCGCGGTAGTTCAGTGATATGCCCTTTGGTTCGTAACCGTGAAGTTGCATGTTCGAGTTCTTCTCGTGTCATGGCTGCATCAAACCTTAGACGTAAATATCGACAGGCGTTGACACGTTAAAGTACCCTCAATGCTACGACACAGTGCCCATACATGTAGCATAGTAAGTCTATTTGTGGTACGTCACCTGGTGACGGCTAAATATAAGTGGGACCTAAACTAATGAAATCCTTCGTAACAAATCAAAATAAACAATCCCTCGGATGCAATATAAATGAAAGATTTTGCAATGCAAATGGAAATTATACAATGCAAACGAAAAAAATATATAATACAAATGGAAAATATAGAATACAAATGGAAAATTATACAATACAAATGGAAAATATAGAATACAAATGGAAAATTATACAATACAAATGGAAATAATACAATGCAAATGAAAAATTATACAATGCAAATGGAAAATATAGAATACAAATGGAAAATTATACAATACAAATGGAAAAGATCAAATATTGCAACGTTTGACATGCCATATTAATGCGCGCATTATATCAATTATTGCTCTCTTCAATTGAATTGTAGCGCACATCAATTCATTTGAAGAGATCATTAATTCATTTGAAGAGATCATTAATTCAATTGAAGCGCGCATCAATTCAGTTGAAGAATTAATGCTCTCATCAATTCAATTAATGCGCGCAATAATTCAGAATTGAAGATATCATTAATTATATGAAGAGATCTTTAATTAAATTGTTGCGCGCATCAAATGAATTGATGATATCTTCAAATAATTGAAGATATCTTCAATTATTTGAGTTTATGTTAATTTGGCGCTCCATAGAGATAGGCAGGGAATCCACACATTTGGGAGAAATTATCGCCAAAAAAAAAAAAAAAAGGAGGATAAATATTATCCATACTTTTCAGCATCATCGTTGGGAAGATGACTTTTCAGGTGCCTGTGAGATCCATCGGAAAGATTAATAGCAATCAGAATACAATCAGCTCTTCTATCCACCCACCCACTCTCCGCTTTATAATATATATGTCGCTACACCCACCCACCCTCCCCTTTATAATATATGTCGCTACAACGAGAAATCCTCGTGTAGCGACAATGTTGTAACGGACAGTATAAGAGGGAACTTATACTGCCTCGCTAGAAAACTAGCTTTTTTAGTGATGTTGTAGAGCAGGGGCGGATCCAGGAATTGCAGTTACGAGGGGCGCCACTTTATGAGGCAGGGGGTCTGGGGGCCGCCTTGAGGCCCCCAGTGCGGGCCCAGGGAGCGAAGCCCGGGAAGCTCCTGGATTTTACAGATTTTATAGGGCTTGAAATATTTAAGTTCTCCCAATAAAGTAATTCCAAGAAATCAAAAGATTTTGTCATTTATTTCTCTGGGAGTGGAAGAAATTATTGCTTCTTTTATCGTTTAGTACATTTTTCTAAACAAGATACCAAAATTTACATAAATTTGAAAATTGCAGGCCCAGGGAGCGAAGCCCCCGGAAGCTCCTGGATTTTACAGATTTTATAGGGCTTGAAAATTTTAGGGGGAGACATCATCCACAGAAATGTGGTAGTTTGGGTTTTACTTTTATTTCTGGATTTCGATCCCGATATAAATTATTCACCCGTTGTATTTGACCACGCCCACTTTATCTTTTAGCCAATAACTTTAATGACTGTTTCTATTGTTTAATTTGCTATATAAAGCCATGCAACTTACTATTCGTAGAAGCGAGACAGCTGGCCTTGCTAGCTACTCTTCTCCTTCCATTCTTCCTATTTTGGAATTACGTTTTTGTCTACTTTGTCCCTTTTTACTTACTAAAGTATTATTACCTTTGGGTTGGGAGGATTTCTTGATAGTTTCTAGGCTTTTGGAGTGTGTATTTGTCACATTCATACTGGTAATAAATTTGTAAAGTGTTATTTATCTTATTTTCATTTCTATTTGAATTTATTTTCAAGTTTAAAATCATAGTGTAGTTGGGTCGTTTCGGAGTCTCCACTATCAAAATAAATTAAAACAAACACAACGCGAAGTACAGACTATACGAACGCCTGACCTGCTACATTATTTGGTGGACCGTGACCAGGATAGGATTTTCATTGTTGTGGGGAAGTGGTTGTTAAAGACACGTGCTTCACGCAGTGAGTCCTATTCAGCGATACGAACTGCTGTCTTATTTGTTCGACCGCGACAACTCAGGATAGAATTTCCATTGTTGTTGGGCAGTGACTCTCATAGACACGTGCTTCACGCAGTGAGTCTTTTTCAGCGATTGGGATTTTGGCTGAATTCTTTCGTCATATTTTTAGGGAAAGTTTTTTTTTTCCTTTACATTTACCTTTATTATTTTGTTGTTGATATTTTCAACAGTGAACTATTTTTGCTCACCATGCAGTTATGCAAAGGAGTTTCAAACCTTTATCAGATTTAGACCATAGGATAGATCTCTTAATGGCGAAATGTGCTTTGTTACAAAGCCAAATCAAAGTTAAGTTTGGACAGAATGGGGGGCGTTTTCGAGAGAGGAGATTCTTGCATGAAACAGTCGATTTTAGGAAAGAAATCAATCCACCATTGTTTGATGGGAGTTACGGAGAATTTTTCATTCAGTTTCAACATGCTGCTAAGTGGAATGGCTGGAGTGAGAGAGAGTGTGCCAGTCAGCTTCTTATGTCTTTACGTGGCTCAGCAAAACACATTCTATCTGAAATTCCTTTAGCCGTATCCTTAGACTTTCGAACATTGAAAGATACACTACGAAATCGTTTTTGTCCATCAGCATTTCAGGATTTTTACAGAATTCAATTCAAGAACAGGGTTAGAGAAGGAGAAACTATTTCAGACTTTGGTCATTCTTTACGGAGACTGGCATTAAAAGCGCATTCTTGTTCTTTTAGCTCGATAGAAACTCGCGTTATTGACCAGTTTGTATTTGACTTAAGAGATGCCGACTTAATGAAATATGTTTACTTTAGTCGTCCTGCATCTTTAGATGAAGCCATTGCATCTGCTGTCGAGTTTGAAGATTTCATTGAGCAAAATGCGTATGTTAAACAGAACATTGCATGTGATTCCGACACACCAGTTAATACATATTCTGTAAGAGCCCTTATTCGTAGAGAAATCCAAGCCGCTCTTGATTTGTATACGGTCGATGAAAAGAGCAAAGTACTGGAAACTAATGTCATATCTCAGACTAAGAATGACCCTGACTGTGCGTCAAAGTCAACCCAAAATATCGGGAAACTCACAAGTTCTGATGCTGGGGCCGTGGCATCAGATCTAGATCGTTCAAACATTACCGAACACAGTAGGCCACCCGAGATTTTGACGAGTAACGCACAGAATGAACTCACCGAAATCGATGGAGAATCATTTCATTCGGATGGCGAAGTTCCTATTTGTAACTCAAATGATATTCACGATATTTACGAGTCGGAGTTGAAATCAGTTTGTTTTGCGACTTCTTTGAATCCTGAGGCAAACGAATTCATTCCTAGATCGGAATTTTATTTAGAACCTTCAAGTGATAAGTTTGACTTGCGTTCTGTTTTTGCACTGAAACTTGATGGGAGGACTGTTCCCCCTGGTCAAGTGTATGCCTTGGTGAGGTGCTAGTGCACAAGCACTCATTCGGTCCGTTATGCAGTAGAGTCGCTGGTATTGTACTCTTACTGTAGACCGGAATTTCCAAAAGGAATAGGTTAGATATTTGACTTATTGAAATGGTCATGCGGGTTTTGTCACCCAGATGTACGATAAACTGGTTGTACTTTATGCTACACATATGTGTGTGTGTGTACACACAGTTTGTGTTCTTTTTATTTAAAATTTACTACCTTTATTAAAAACGCGTAAATTGATACGATTAAGTAGAATTTCTATCCCCTGACATCTGTGTGGCAATTTTGGGATGTGAAATTATTATAAACCGCGTAAATTTACTCTATTATACATTTTTCTTTTAATTTTCTTATTTATTTATTTACCAGTAATTATGATATTACTTTACTTTTTCATATATCTAGCACTCTTGCTAAATATGCTTTCAGATTATTTTTCAGTTTCTGGTGGGACATGGATGACAGTTACAAACGGAATCCAGCGAATGATGCATGAAACACATGGTTTTCAACTCTGTGGGATTTCCTAATTCATGATCTTCGGAGTATCTGGACCTATGAACCGAAATCAAGTGAACGTGATGCGACAGTGTTGTGAACTATTCCTGTTTTCGCGCTCCTGACATTCTGGTGAAGCCAATGCGTTGATACTAACCGAGGAGAACTGTTAAATTACCCGCATCTGGATGAACTTTTCATGATACATGGACTTTTCTTTAAAGTGAACCTTTGTATATTACGTATACATTCATTCATATATTTTGTACAATGTACACCATTGTTTTCCATGGGGGGAAGAGGGGTTTATTTTTCATTTCTATATCCTAGCTTTTAGTCAAATGTATAGCATTTGTCTTTAAGGGGGGAGGAATGTGGTAGTTTGGGTTTTACTTTTACTTTTATTTCTGGATTTCGATCCCGATATAAATTATTCACCCGTTGTATTTGACCACGCCCACTTTATCTTTTATCCAATAACTTTAATGACAGTTTCTATTGTTTAATTTGCTATATAAAGCCATGCAACTTACTATTCGTTGAAGCGAGACAGCTGGCCTTGCTAGCTACTCTTCTCCTTCCATTCTTCCTATTTTGGAATTACGTTTTTGTCTACTTTGTCCCTTTTTACTTACTAAAGTATTATTACCTTTGGGTTGGGAGGATTTCTTGATAGTTTCTAGGCTAAGTTCTAGGCTTTTGGAGTGTGTATTTGTCACATTCATACTGGTAATAAATTTGTAAAGTGTTATTTATCTTATTTTCATTTCTATTTGAATTTATTTTCAAATTTAAAATCATAGTGTAGTTGGGTCGTTTCGGAGTCGCCACTATCAAAATAAAATATAACAAACACAATGCGAATTACAGACTATACGAACGCCTGACCTGCTACAATTTGTTAAACAATAGAATTTCTTATTATTTTTAGCAATATCCTAAAAAACAAAGATAAATAAATAAAATGCATGCCTATCACTTGGGACAATATATAATTAAAAGCAGCATTAATCAGCGAACGGGATTTACATCGGGATCGGAATACGTTAAATAACACCAAAAAAAAAAAAACATATTGCAAAATATACAAGATTGTTTAGCGTTGCTAAGTAAGCACACTTTTATCATTCGATTGCAAGGTAATAAAATAATTCGATTGCAAGGTAACAATTTTTACTACTGGTAACAAAATCTCTATTTTATTTGCTAGGATGTACTGATTAACTCTGTAAAACAAATTATTTGTAAGATACTGTATTGTTAATTTGGTAAAAGAAAAAGATTTAGATATTTTTTTTAAAATGTTTGTATTTTTATTCGTTGTACACAATAAGAGGAACCATTTTGGAGACACGTTTCTCATATCCTAATACATGTTTATTTGTCAAGAATTTACCCCTAAACTCTCTATGATACATGTATATGCAATTTAACTAAGTGGCAATCAAATTACTGTATTAGTTTAATAGAATAATTAATATAGGTCTCAGGACAGGGCCTCATTATGCTATCTATTAAATAGAGAGTTTTCCGCCTGTAATTTGCGATGATTTTCTCCACAGTAGATATTGATTTATCAGGCCATTGAACTACCTGTGAACTATATGTACCTGTATTCTAGATTAACTTTTTCTATTGACTCCCCACCCAACTAAAATATACTGCCCTAGGGATACAGCAGAGTGTTAGTTTCCTTACAAAGAGTTGAATTCTTACAAGATAGCTTAATTGACTGAATTCTTAATTGAATATGTTGTTTTTTAATATACAACATGATGTTACTACAGTACACATACTTTTAGATTCCATTACCATGATATTTTATTGGTAGGTTCCAAATAACAGAGATTATCCAACAAAATTAATAATGTTTAAGTGTACTTAAAGCAAGCCAGTGTAAAGCACTTGCTTAATGGTACTGTGAAGCGCGCAATACTGCTATTCACTTATTATTCGCAAGGGATTTAATTCCTCGTTAATTCACGAGACTTGACATTTGCAAATTCAAATATCTTGCATTTATCTCTACTTTTGGCAAGTAAATATCTACACATTACCAACTGTCACAAAGGTTTTTTGTGGTATACTAGTATATGTACCTTAACATACATATGTACCAGAAAATGTATTTTAATAACGTAGGGAAATACAATTTTTATCCGGGAGATAAAATCTGTAACCTGTTGATGAAAGTATTAGATACTCAAGGATATGATAGACCAATGTATCTAGATGTGCAGAGATGTTTTTGTTTTCAGATTGAAGGGGGTTGGGAACATTTTTGGGGGATTAAATGGGCATGGGGTCTAAAATAGAACTTAAACGCCATGGGGGAAAATTCAATTCTAAAAACTTTACAAATATGATAGATAGAGTCCTGGGGTATTCGGAAATGAGAAGAGAATGAAAGGGCCTACAAATTAGTATCAAAGTCAAGGGACTCTGGACAGTGACATTGACCTATATATGACCATTAACATAAGAACTAGTATACTTTAGAACCAGGACTGACATTAATGTGGGATCTTCAGAAATGATAAGAGGATGATAGGACCAATAGAATAGTATCAAGGTCAGGTGACTCCAATGACCTTGACCATAAAACTGATATTACTTCAGAACCAGGTTTGATAGAGACATGGAATCTTCAGAAAGGATGATAGCACTGACAAATTAGTATCAAGGTCAAGTTACTCCAGTGACCTTGACCTCTGACTTTGAACATAAATGCTGATAAAATTTTAAAACTGGAATTGATAGAGAGATGGAATTTCAGAAATGATAAGAGGATACAAACTAATATCAAGGTCAAATGACTCCAGTGACCTTGACCTTTGACCTTGATCATAAAAACTCATACAAGTATTACTTTAGAACCGGTTCTGATAGAGACATGGGATCTTCAAATGTGATAAAAGGATGTTTTGACCTACAAACTAGTATCAAGGTGAAGTGATCTGAGTGACCATGACCTCTTTCTCTATTTATAAAGGTAAAAATGTAAATAAACATATTATTCTTCAATGATTGACAGGCATGTTCTTCACTTTATTTTAATGTCTCTCGTCGGCATGGATTTTGTGCAAGGGGGTTATCATTGTGGGGAAAACAGAAGTACTCAGAAAATTCCACTTTTATACAGCTAGTACCTATTTTGGGATAATTTATAATCGGCAGATTATAAGTCTATGAAAACATGTGACATCAAATGTTGATTATTGTGTTGAATTAAAATACGATATTGCTACACTCGATCTGTACATGGGAACTGAGGATAATCACCGCCTTGCCATTAAATAGTGATTTTTGATAATTTCAGTACACAAAAGACTTTTCCTGTTTTCTTTTTTAAAATTCCCATATCTTAATTTCATTGGTAGAGGATCGCATGTATTGGGCGGTTGATTGGAGAGTCCAAACCCTACACCTATGGGCTAGGTAGAAAATAAATGTATTTGCCTATTTGCATGCATTTCCAGCTGTAAATAACTAGACCACATGTTAGTTTATTTTAAAGTTTCAATTGAACGCCTCATCCATGGGGAAAATTTCTGGATCCTCTCATATGCATGTAGCCACTTGCTCTATTGTTACAAAATGTAGCTCCATCAACATTTTATGAACATAATGTACATGTATTTGTAATTTAGCACACTCAGAGCTGATTCACTAATTGGAGTATTTGGAGCAATATCAATTTAATGGATAAATACAGCATTTCAGAATTTAATACCTTGAATTATAAATTACCACTCTTGCTTCAACAATATGTGTACTTATCAATTAAGCAGGATTTACATTTTTAAGTGCATTTGGTAGCTATTTAATTATGTCAACATTCAACAGCATAGCAATAGTGCAGATAAGTGCTAATAAAGGATTTTATCATATACCCATCAATGTTTTGCATTTTCATACTGTGAATTTAAAGTATGCCTGTCCTGTCTCAGCACAGATCTGTGTCTTGCATTATCTAATGACATAATATTTATACATGTGTATGTTTTTAGTGATTAGTTCGTTTTACACTCAAAAATAACAAATACCTACAGCTGACCACAGATTATGATTCATCAGTGACCCAAATTTGCCATTACGCATGCATCTACATTTAATCTGCATTAGTTTCGCTTAGTGTTCACATGGAACTAATGTGAAGTAAAGATGCAAGTAAAGATGCAACATAAATTTTAATCTGAAGTAAACTAATGTGCATTAAAACATCCATATGCATGTGGTTCAAATCTAATTTGTTTAATGCAAATCAAATTCTTCATGTGAACAGGGTAGTACCAGAAAATTGAAAGAAAATCAATGCAAGTGCATTTATATGCAGGCGAGTTTGTCTCTGCACCTGTGCTATAATGTCATTCGATATTAAGCATAAATCATATATAGAAGTATGAATTTCATAATGTTTGTATCATATATAAGAAAGTTATTGTGATTATAAAAATTTTATACACATGCATGTGCTGCCCAGTAATTTTGACCACAGCAAATTGTAAGGAGTACCAAGATTGACACTAGCACATCATTATTATACATGTATTAGAATTATACAGTATTCTTGTGTTTCAACAGCAAAGACTAGGACACTGTTACAGCAAGAAAATGGCATACTACCCGGTGAGTTAATAGTTCATATATTATACACTTAAGAGTTCAGAAATCTTACATTTGAATTTAGATTGATTGATTGATTGCATTTTGTTTAACGTCTCACTCGAGAATTTTTCACTCATATGGAGATGTCACCAAGACCAGTGAAGGGCTACAAATTTAGGCCTTTGCTCAGTGCTTTTGGCCAATGAGCATTGAGGGTTCTTTAGCGTGCCACACCTACTGTGACACGGGACATCCGTTTTTAAGGTAATCTCCAAGGACCCGTGATATTCACACCTGATGCTGAGCATTTGGCAATGGAACTGTCACTACCTGTTTTAACGACTTAGGTCTGTCACGGCCGGGATTCGAACCCCGGATTTCCGCATGTGGGGCGAACGTTCTAACCTCTAGGCCACTGTGGCCGTTTGAATGTAGATAATCTAACTATAGACAAAAGGCATATTTGAATGTACAATGCTATGTAGTGATTATAATCAATACAATCTAATAAAAATCAGATGTTTGATTCACTTGTGTACTCGCATACATAATGTATGCAAGTAGACAAGCAGATCTAACATCTAATTTTAATTAGACTGTAATCAATACTACCTATATATAGTATTATATATTTTTTGTAGTGACCTATCCATTTTTAGGTCACCTGAGTCACTCAGATGACCTATTTTTATTGGTCATCATCCATTAATTTGTTTGCCATGTGTCATGTGTGAAGAATTTTTAATTTCATCTTGATAACTACCATCCAATTCCTTTCAAATTTGATATGAAGCATCTTTGGGACAATGTGTACATAAATTTTCAATTTTAAGATTTCTGCACCCTGGGGGGTCAAAGTGTCAATGTACTAAATATGCTGTTATTGACTTAAAATACAGGCAAAATAAGGCAGGGGAAAAAAATGAGCCAAAGTGTCACAGATGGAAAAAAATTGGGTCAAAATATCTTGGGGCTGAAATGTCTTTGGACTGAAGTATCTCAAAAAGTTGGGCCGAAATGTCTAACTTTTTGGGCTGAAGTGTCTAGCCTTCTCTTCACTTCATATAACACAGCTCAGAAGTTGCTTTCCGGGAATTTAGGGATTTCCCTTAAGTCATGCTTCAGTGTATATCAGTATTTGTTTTCTGTATGTCCAGTGTAATATGATGTTTTGCTGTATGTGACAAATTTCTGAATTTTGGTATTGCTGTCATCTTTTCCAGAGTAACTATCCAGCTGCAAATCCATATGGAGGTGGATATACTTCCTATGGCTTTGGAACTAATCCATACCAAGCAAATCCTTACCAGCAAAATCCATACCAGCAGAATCCATATCAAATGTCTATGGTATGTAACAGAAAAATACTAAAGCTTTACTTATACATTTACATCGGTGTCATTCATTGTGATTAACTGATAAAATCATAGTACATATTTGTGTGTTAGATTATTTATTAATTAGATATTTATTCATTTTATGTGTTGCCCAGTCAATGCAGGTAAGATACATTTAGATCATATGTTTTATGTATCTAAACCTTTAACTTCCCTCTCTGACATAACAGTGTCTGAGTGTTGACTTCTAAGATTTTTACTCTTTTACTAACAGTTCTTAACTTTGCAGTGAAAGAAGTTAAACAAATTAGTATATATATCATACAATTTTTTTTACAATGATTTTGAAAGTACTCTCAAATGAAATTTACTATTTAGTTTGAAAATGAAAATTTTTAAAATCTATTTCATATTTGCATTTAATTTCAAGGAATTGATACTGACATGTGAAGAAATTTATTTTGAATTTTTAGCTCACCTGAGCTGAAAGCTCATTGACAAGTGAGTTTTTCTGATCGCCTGTTGCCCATCGTCTGTCCATCTGTCTGTAAACTTTTTACATTTTCAACTTCTTCTCCAGAACCACTGGGCCAATTATAACCAAACTAGGCCAAAAGCATCTTTGGGTGATGAGATTTCATTAGTTTGTTCAAATGAAGGGCCATGCCCCCTTCAAAGAGGAGATAATCACAAAAATGCAAAAATAGGGTTGGGGTCATTTAAAAATCTTCTTCTAAAGAACCACTGGGCCAGAAGAGCTGAAATTTACATGAAAGCTTCCTGACATAGTGCAGATTCAAGCTTGTTCAAATCATGGCCCCCGGGGGTAGGATGGGGCCACATTAGGGGATCAAAGTTTTACATACAAATATATAGGAAAAATCTTTAAAAATCTTCTTCTGAAAAATCACTGGGCCAGAAAAGTTTACATTTACATGAAAGCTTCCTGTTATAGTTGAGATTCAAGTTTGTAAAAATCATGACCACTGGTAGTAGGTTGGGGCCAAAGTTTTACATGCAAATATATAGGAAAAATCTTTAGATATGAGCCAAGGTGACGCAGATGAGTGATGTGGCCCATGGGCCTCTTGTTTACCTGGGTTGTAAGCTCTAGTGAGGTTTCTGGTCATTTGTCTGGGGTGTCTGTCTGTCCATTTGTAAACTTTACACATTCTGAACTTCTCCTGAAATTTGATGTTTATTTCGGTCCAAGTTATGATACAATTAATACTGAGAATTTCAGAAGTAATAAAAAAAAAAAAACCAGACACCTGGAAATAAAAGCACAATGAAAGCATATAATAATGATATTAATATGATAATGTATAATCGCATTTCAAAGTGGAGGGAAGGGGGTAGTCACTGAAGTTGACCTCACAATTGTCTGAAAAATGAGGAAAATTTACTTGTGCATAACAAATTACAAATGAAATATTGCAATAGCTTTGTACATGTATTAAGCAAAACAGAGATATACTGATGTATTTTGTTTTTACTGTATATTTGATTGAAATTATGTTGCTTTGATACTTATTTCTCTTGTATAGCCAATGCAGGTAAGACAAAAAATAATGATATGCTATAATATGTAATACCTTTCACATCTTTTTATACTGATTAATTTTGCTTTTTTTTTTTGGTATGTTAGCATACTGATTTACATATACATGTACATACAAATCAATGACTGATAATTCATATCTAAAAACTGTAAACTTTTTATCAGAATTATTTTCCCAGATTTAGAGTGCAAAGTAAATATTTCATTAAGCTATATATTTGTGAAATCAATGATTCAGATTTACACTTTGAGACCACATCACAGCTCCTGACATTTTAAAGTCAGATATAACAAAAAAAAATTGTCTTCCTGTAAACAAACTTGTTTGCAGGAAGACATTTTTTAAAAAGATTATATTATATTGAAAACGTGAAGAGCCTGCGCATGTTAGAGACATCTATTATTAGGTTATAGATTGAACTGTAACATTTTAAGAGGAAATATTTTTACGAATCCTTTCAATAAATTTTCCAAAATTGATTGGACGTAAATGAGAATAAAATAATTGTGTGCAATTATCAAATGGAAACATGAATTAACTCTTATTTATATCATATTTATATTCTGAAAAACAAAGAAGAAAAATTCTTAGTACAAGTATATCATAAGTCAATATGCAGCCTTAGAGGCAGAATTTAGATTGGAAATAAATCTTCTCTGATAGTAGAACGGGCCCTACATAGATTTTGCTTTCTTTTAAAAATGCATGTAGAGAATTAAATATATTTCTTTTAGTAACATGGAAAAGGTACTTCTTTCAAGTTATCTTTGTAGTTTCTCACATAGTTTCATTATATCCCATACAGAGAGTTGTGGATTGAGGGTATATACTGTATAGGGGGAAATAAATCGCGGGGGAAATTTTCGCTTTATTCGCATTCTAGACAAATCTGCGAATTTAAGAAACCGTGAATATTTTCATTTTTTTTTTTTATTCTTTAATACACAATTTGTTTAAATAAAGGGGGGGGGGGGCTTATAGTGATTCAAATCCGCGAATTTATGAACCCGCGAATGTGTCTAAAATGAACCCAAAAAACGTGAAAATTACAACCCATGAAATTATTCCCCTATACAGTCATGTTTTTTACCCATCCATCTGTCAATCAGTCCTGTTCTTGTCAGCAATTATAAGCATATTAGTTTTATTGTTGATTAACTGTGAATGAATTATGAACTCCAGACTTCAGGCAATGACCTGGCTGATCATTATGAAAATATATCTAGATTAACAATTAACAAAAAATTATATCTGAGGCCACCATAGACATCAGTTTGAATGCTGTTCCAGTGGTACACCACTACTGCCATCTGCTACTATCTATGCAACGTAATTTATAATAATTTTGATGGGCATGCCAAAATGATATTTCTATTTTGTATTTCTCAGAAATCTATGCATAACATAGAGGTGTATTTAATAGGATTGCAGATACTAAGCTTTTGATAAGCAAGAAATTTTAAGCATATTAGTTTTATTGTGAATGAATTATGAACTCCAGACTTCAGGCAATGACCTGGCTGATCATTTTGCTCTTAAGTCTGATACAATAGAATATTTGTCTTTTTTCCCGTCCTTTTCCCATTTTCTTTAAAATCTATATATGAGAGTCATGTATGTAAAGCTTATATCAAATTCTTTATTATCCTGAGTTTTAACAGACTGAATTATACAAGGGAGTTTCATATTATATGTTACATTTTGAAAAGAAAATAGTTTTCTTATCTATCATCATTTCAATACCAACCCCATATCCATTTTTAAATTAATTACCAAAACCTTAATTTTTTTGCAAGTGGAAAAAGTTTGGTAAAATTATAATCATGACATATAATTATAATCATCACATTGACACTAATGTCATATGGTTTAAATATTTTCTGCAGTCATAATTACACTTAAATTTTTCAAAAATTTCTTGGCACATGATCACAATCATTATAGTAAATTTCTATCTACTCCTTGAGTGACGCTATGAATTGAGGATCACAACATGTGCATGCATCCCTTGTATTTGGAGGAAGTAACACGTACACCTGCATTTCTGAAAACTGTATCCCATTACAACAAACATTTAGATTATAACAATAATTACCTCATACAAAACTGTATCTCATTACAACAAACATTTAGATTATAACAATAATTACACCTCATACAAAGCTGTTTCCTATTATAACAAACATTTAGGTTATAACAATAATTACCTCATACAAAACTGTATCCCATTACAACAAACATTTAGGTTATAACAATATTACACCTCATACAAAACTGTATCCCATTACAACAAACATTTAGATTATAACAATAATTACCTCATACAAAACTGTATCTCATTACAACAAACATTTAGATTATAACAATAATTACCTCATACAAAACTGTATCCCATTACAACAAACATTTAGGTTATAACAATAATTACACCTCATACAAAACTGTATCCCATTACAACAAACATTTAGGTTATAACATTAATTACACCTCATACAAAACTTTCAAATTCCCTTGCCATGAAAAATGAGGAAAATTTATTTGTGCATAACAAATTACAAATGAAATAGTGAAATAGCTTTGTATTAAACAAAGTGGTCTATTAAGCTGTATATATATAATTTTTTTTTTTACTGTATATATATTCAATTCAAATTTTGTTGCTTTAATACTTATTTCTCTGGTATATTATAGCAAATGCAGGTAAGACAAAATAATGATATGCAATGATAATATATATTACCTTTCACATCTTTTCTGTGAAAGCATATCTGATTTACTTTTTTTCTACGTCAGCATGCTGATTTACATATACATGTACATACATATTTTAATGACTGAGATGATTCATATCTAAGCTAGACCTGTGAATTTTTCATCAGGATCATTTTCCCAGGTTTATGATTGAAGTATTTCATAAAGCTATATTTTTAAAAGATCAATAAATTCATATTTACACTTTGAGACCACAGGCTCTTGAAGTTTTAAAAGAAATTGTCTTTCTGTAAACAAACTTGTTTAAAGAAAATTAATTTTTTTATTATATATGTTTAAAAGTCTAGAGCCTGTATTTTAGACATTTATCATTATTGAACTGTGACAATTTAAGGAAAACTTTATGAATCCTTTCAATAAATTTTCTAAAATTGATTGGACAATAATATGAGAATAAAATAACCCAGTGCAATATTGAAATTAATAGAAACATAAATTAACTTCTATTTATATTATGTTCACATTCTGAAAAACAAACAATAAAAACATGTATAGGTGTTCTAAGTTCATGTATATTGTAGCCAGTCTGCTGAGTAGACTGAAATTGGAATTCAGGAAATATATCTTCTCTGATAGTAAACCCTTACATGGATTTTGCAATGCATGTAGAACATTTAATATATTTCTTTTAGTAACATGGTAAAGGTACTTCTTTCAAGTCATTTTTGTAGTCATGTGATCCAATGGTGTGTGATCTTTTGACCTTGACCTGGAAGTTTGACCTACTTTTAATAAAAATCTTCCCATTCAATGTGTCCTAAACTATTTAATGTAGATCTTTCATATCTTGTATATAAATATATGGCAAGACTTTTCAAATCATGTCCTTTAACCTTGTGACTTTGAACTCTGAGTTTGACCTACTTTTGAGAAAACATAACCTATTAAGTACTGTATATCAGGAACTATTTTAGGTAGGACTTTCATATTTTGTATGTAGATTCTTTATGGCAAGACCTTGTTATACTTTGGTGTTGACCTTGAACAACGGAAGGGCCAATGTGGCTCAGATGAGCGATGTGGCCCATGGGCCTTTAGTTATTCTTGGAGTTATACCCCAAAGGTCAAGGATGTAGTATCAGTTAATATGAAAACCTTGTAAGCAGAATATACAGACCAAACTATTTGGGCAAGGACAGTCAAACTTGCTACACATACACCTTATGCCAAGTGGAGGAGGCCTATTGTTTCACAAGGTTGTAGTATATATCACTTAGTAGAAAAATCTTGTTTTCGTTCTGGATACAGATATTGCCCTGAAATTTACTCACAACCTCCCTCTCAGAGAAATACACAACCAGTTCACATATCAGATAGATTGGTGCACCATGACCTACTTTTAGGCTTTTCTATTCGGAATGTGTATGATATCAATTCAGAGTGCACAATATGCTTACAGGTCCAATGGGCGTATGCTGTACCATCACAGGCACCTTAAGTATGGATATTACCCCCCCCCCCTTTTTTTTTTTATAATTATTTTTGTGGCAATAGAGATTGGCCTTTTATAATAAAATACCGGTAGAAGGCCAATCTCTAAAGCTTACAAAAAGCATGAAATGATTACATAAATCGAAAGAGGGGTGAGATAGATAGGGAATTCACACATATTTCAGAGAAATTATTGTCACCAAAAAAATTATCCAAAAAAAGGGGGGGGGGGTAATATCCATACTTCAGGTGCCTGTGGTACCATTTGCAGTACTCTTGTTACTTGGATTTTGAGATCAACAAACAGAATATTCAGTTCAGATTTTCATTTGGAAAAACCTTTATATTCTCGAAAACTAATGTGGACTGCATTTAGTAGTCATGCAATGAGTCAAAGAGTTATTGTACTTTCTTTTTTGATGAGAATTGGGAAATCACTAAGGTAACTCAGAATGTTTGAAGGAATGGAGAAACCACTACGGTTATCTCTGCTTAATGAGAACAAAATTCTTGCCTAGCTTATGAATGAAATATGGTGATTTACAAACCGTTTGGTTCCAACAGCATGGTGCAACAGCCCACACTTCATTTACAGTTTCAAATGGGTTGGAGGAATGTTTGGGGACAGGTTTATTTTTTGCAAACAGATAGTTTGACCTCCTCATTTGCCATATCTCAGTCCATTGGACTTTTTTCTGTGGGGATTTCCAAAAGACAGGGTCTACAATCCTAAACCATGGTCACTGGATGAACTCCAAAAGAATATCTAACTTCAAATGAAAGGAGTACCAGCAGAAATGTATACCAATGTTGGGAAAATTTTAAAAAGTGACTTTCCATTGTTGATGAAAGAAACTGTGGTCATTTAGAACACATAATGATTATCATGTCTGAACCTAATGTTAAAAATGATGCATTAAATGTAGAAAATTCTAGGTTTTAAGCTTGGGTAACTTATTGGAATTGGTCAGCATCTGTCGTTGTGTGTTAACAATTGAACATTGTTAACTTCTTGATACCTACAATTTCAATTCTGAAATTTGAAGCATCTTTTGGACAAGGGGGATATAACTTGGAAAATTTCAGGGTTCCTGCACCCCTGGGGCCTTAGGGATGGGGCAAAAATTGATTAATTTTCAAAAATTATATTCTCCACAACACGACATCTTTAAGAAGATCTAAATGCAGAGTGATGTAAAGCAGGGAGACCTCTACCAAATTGTAAATTTCATGATCCCCGGAGTAGAGGTTCTTACTCTAGGACTGTGCCAAACTTGGTACATATAGTGTATATGTATAAACCATTTAGATGATATCTTAATGCAATTGATATTAGATTGAAACAAAATACATGTAGATATTTAGATGGAGTAGGTATAGTCCTTTACCAAAATTGTAAATTTTATGATCCCAGGGGTAAGGGGTTTGGTACTACCGGTGGAGCTGAAATTATTATAGTGATCATTGTCTTTATCATTTGAAAAACTTCTTTAATAAGTTTGATATGGTTTAAAAACTAAATGCATATTTAGGAAATTGTTAATTTGCATAAAGAATATATTGGATACATGTACATCAAAATGACAACTAATACATACATCAAAATGACAAACCACTTGTCTGTATTTATTTTATTATTTGTTTTCCAACCAATAGCTTCAAAATGTAACATATGCATGTACATATATTATGAAACACCCTGTATCTATGATAAAAACAAGGTGTATTTTCTTTGTTAAGTACATTTTGTCAAATATAGGGTTGGGGAAGGGTTGTGTGTGTGTGTAACAGTATGGAAAAGAGATGATTGGAAAGGGAAAACAGGGTCATAATTGACAGTGAAATGGAATACACAGGAGTCAAATTAGACAGGTTCAACTGTAAGGTTTAAGTGAAAAAGTGAAGATAGCAAACTCCTATCAAGAGTACAAAATTGAGAGTCAGACAAACACAGGCCCCCTGGAAACATCAAAGGTTAGATAAAATGTCTAGGGGGAGTAATCATCCCTGTTGACCGATCACACCCACCATGAACCCTATATATATTGATCAGGTAAACGGAGTATTTTGAAATATTCAAAATCGGTATGTAAAGAACAGCTAGCAATTTATTTGAAACACATCAGACATCATATGGGACCTAATACCAGGACATATTATAATGACCATAGATTTGTGAAATATTGACTTTAAATGAGACCGCAGAAACCTTGATTTTCATATCAACTTTTTTGTCAGCAGTATGCTTCGGTTTAAAAATTGATCATTATATGCAGAACTTTAATAATCAAGTCTAGAGTTTTTTTTATTCCAAACTAACATGGTTCATTAGCTATTTATCTATAATGGCATCACATATCTTATGTAACATAATTTGACTATTTGATTTCATCCTTCCTAGATGAAAGGAAGGGTTGAATCAGAATATAAGTTAGTTCTTGACTAATTTAACTCTAATACATCTTACATTATATAATGTACGATTTTCATGCACCTTTTTCGCATGTAGTTGTAAAGAAAACAATGGCATTGGTTAGTATTTATAATTTGACTTCATCTTCTGCACATATAAGAATGAGGATCAACCTATTAAACTAAATTCATTGTATCAGGTGTAAAACACTCAAGCTTTAGCATGTGGTATGCTAATAAGACAGTTATGTGGTCAGCACCCGACACATTTCAGAAAGAAAGTGTCAAAGACAAGTTATATTTAAGTCTCCTAAACGAATCAAGTCTCCCAAACAAAGTTTTGAGACTTATTGTTTTTGCTCGGTTCTTATTATTCTTCCGCTTCTTTCTCGCGCCTAAAACTATCCAACACCGTTCTCTGTAACCAGTGGATGAAAGTAATAGATATTCAAGGATATGATAGGCCAATGTATCAAGATGTGCAGAAATGTTTTTCTTTTTCAGATTGAAGGGGGTTAGGGTAGATTTTGGGGGGATCAAATGGGGGTGGGGTTTAACATAGAACTCTATGGGGAAAAAATTAATTCCAAAATTCAACAGATATAACTTACAAATATGATAGAGTCCTGAGGTCTTAAGAAATGAATAGAGAATGACATGGCCTACAAACAAGTATCAAGGTCAAGTGACTCCTGCGAGTGACCTTGACCTCTGACCATGAATATAAAAACTGGTATAACTTTAAAACCAGGAGTAATAGCAACATGGAATCTTCAGAAATGGCAAGAGGATGACAGGACCTACAAACTAGTACAGTAAAACTCGAATATAGTGAACATGGATATAGCGAAATTATGACTATAGCAAAGTGAAATTGATTTCCCCGCAAATTCTTTAATTATGTATTCTATATAAAAATCTGCATCTATTATGAACACGGATATAGCAAATTTACACATATAAAGAAGTAAATTCCTATTCCCCTTGAATTAAAAAATGAAGGTAAAAATCACCTTTTATAACATTTTGTTTTTGTCATTTTAAACTCGTGATTTTTAACAATTGCATTCCATTACCATAAAGGATCTACACTTATTACGAAATTTCTGTTTGTATTTTTTCAAAAGAGGTTGTTAACGCAAATAATACTTACATATACGTTTAGCAAATATATCATTGGTATTGTTTACTATTCTCATTAATCAAATTTGAAGTTTGATTTCATTTATTTTATCGTACACTCCTTTATTTGTGCAAAGCAACAAGTAAATGACAAGTGTGATAGACTGTTTGCATGTATTGCACATAATTTTGTTAACATTTTTCTTTACAAGTAAATTGATTGCTGCTTTCTTATACAACTGATATGCATGTAGAACAAATCAGTTTTATAATGAATTCGTTATATTTGAATTATGAATTCGCTATAAACATATAGCGAATTATGCTTATATCAAATTTTTATAGAGTGTCTGCAGAAATTCGCTGTATCAGAGTTTTACTGTATCAAGGTCAAGTGACTCCAGTGACCTTGATTTTTGACCTTAGAACATAATACTGGTATTACTTAAGAACCAGGTCTGATAGAGACATGGGGTCTTCAGAAATGATGAAAGGATGATGAGATCTACAAAACAGTATCAAGGTCAAATGACTCCAGTGACTTGACCTCTGACCTTGAACATACAAACTCATATAATTTTAGAACTGGAATTGATAGAGACATTGGATCTTCAGAAATGATGAAAGGATGATGAGATCTACAAATCAGTATCAAGGTCAAGTGACTCCAGTGACCTTGACTTATGACCTTGAATGTACAAACTCATAATTTCAGAACTGGAATTGATAGAGACATGGGACCTTCAAAAATGATAAGATGATAAAATCTACAAACTAGTGTCAAGGTCAAGTTACTCCAGTGACCTTGACCTCTGACCTTTGAACATAAAATTGGTATTACTTAAGAGCCAGGTCTGACAGAGATATTGGATCTTCAGAAAGGATGAAAGGATGATGAGATCTACAAAACAGTATCAAGGTGTCAAGTGACTCCAGTGACCTTGACTTCTGACCTTCAACATACAAACTCATACAATTTTAAAACTGGAATTGATAGAGGCATTGGATCTTCAGAAATGATCAAAGGATGATGAGATCTACAAATGGATTATACTGATTATAAATTTGGTATTACTTAAGAATTAGGTCTGATAAAGAGATGGAATCTTCAGAAATACTAAAAGGATGATGGGATCTACAAATTGGTATCAAGGTCAAGTGATTCCAATGACCTTGACCTCTGACCCTAAACACAAGTCTGGTATAACTTTAGAATTGGTACCGATAGAGACATGAAATCTTCAGAAATTATAAAAGGGTGTAGTGACTTACAAACTAGTATCCCCATTGACCTTGAGTTTTGACCTTGATTATAAAAACTTTTGTAACTTTAGAACCAAGATTAAGACATGGGATCATAAAAAATGTTAAGAGAATGTTGGGACCTACAAACTAGGATGAAGGTCAAGTGACACCAATTTTACTGATGGAAAAAAGGGGATTTTTTGAAAAATTTCAAATCAAAGCCTTCGTGATCTAGAGTTTTTAAGTAAAGTTTAAATTGGCATGGATTTTTACAAGGGAGGAAAATAGTAGTACTCAGAAAAAGCCACTTTTATACAGCCAGTACTTTGTTTGGGAGACTTTATAATCGGTAGATTATAATCATGTCTTGTTTGAAATTAGTTTCATTTATATCTCTTCAATTTTACTTTCCAGTTTTCTATGCCATCAATGCCATCAATGCAGATGATGCCCCCATCTACTCAAACAGTTGTTGTCAACAATAATACATGGAATGTCAACAATGCCTTGATGAATGCAGCGGTTAGTAAACTGTTTTTAGCTCACCTGAATCGAAGGTTCAAGTGAGCTTTTCTGATCACATTTTGTCCGGCGTCCGTCTGTCTGTCTGTCCGTCTGTCTGTAAACTTTTCACATTTTCATCTTCTTCTCTAGAACCACTGGGCCAATTTCAACCAAACATGGCCAAAAGCATCCTTGGGTGAAGGGCTTTCAAGTTTGTTCAAATGAAGGGCCATGTCCCTTTCAAAGGGGAGATAATCACAAAAATGCAAAAATAGGGTGGAGTCATTTAAAAATCTTCTTCTCAAGAACCACTGGGCCAGAAGAGCTGAAATTTACCTGAAAGCTTCCTGACATATTGCAGATTTAAGTTTGTTCAAATCATGGCCCCCGGGGGTAGGATGGGGCCACAAGGGGGGGATCAAAGTTTTACATACAAATATATAGGGAAAAACTTTAAAAATCTTCTTCTCAAGAACCACTAAGCCAGAAAAGCTGAGATTTACATGAAAGCTTCCTGACATAATGCAGATTCAAGTTTGTTCAAATCATGGGCCCCGGGGGTTGGATGGGGCCACAATAGGGGATCAAAGTTTTACATACAAATATATAGGAAAAATCTTTAAAAATCTTCTTCTCAAGAACCACTGAGCCAGAAAAGCTGATTTTTACATGAAAACTTTCTGACATAGTGCAGATTCAAGTTTGTTCAAATCATGGCCCCTGGGGATAAGATGGGGCCCCAAGGGGGGATCAAAGTTTTACACACAAATATATAGGAAAAATCTTTAAAAATCTTCTTCTCAAGAACCACTGAGCCAGAAAAGCTGATTTTTACATGAAAACTTTCTGACATAGTGCAAATTCAAGTTTGTTCAAATCATGGCCCCTGGGGGTAGGATGGGGCCAGAAGGGGGGGGGGGATCAAAGTTTTACATACAAATATATAGGGAAAACCTTTAAAAATCTTCTTCTCAAGAACCACTAAGCCAGAAAAGCTGAGATTTACATGAAAGCTTCCTGACATAATGCAGATTCAAGTTTGTTCAAATCATGGGCTCCGGGGGTTGGATGGGGCCACAATAGGGGATCAAAGTTTTACATACAAATATATAGGAAAAATCTTTAAAAATCTTCTTCTCAAGAACCACTGAGCCAGAAAAGCTGATTTTTACATGAAAACTTTCTGACATAGTGCAGATTCAAGTTTGTTCAAATCATGGCCCCCGGGGGGTAGGATGGGGCCACAAGTGGGGGGGGGGGTCAAAGTTTTACATACAAATATAGGAAAAAGCTTAAAAAATCTTCTTCTCAAGAACCATTGGGCCAAAGAAGTTGACATTTACATGAAAGTTTTCTGACATAGTGTTAAGATTCAAGTTTGCAAAGGGTAGTTTGGGCCATAATAGGGACTAAGGTTTTACATGCAAATATATATGGAAAGTCTTCAGATATGGGCCAAGGTGACTCAGGTGAGCGATGTGGCCCATGGGCCTCTTGTTATATGTCTTTGGGTGAGAAGTATTATGATACAGTGATGTCTGCCAATACCGCTGTATCTCCTGTAGGGTTTTCACACACTGAATTAAAACTTACTGTGTACCTTCCTATGTTACAATCTACCCATTCATACAAGAGTAATCACTTTATATGATATTGCATGGGGCTGAGGTTATGTGATTTTTCTCTACAGTGACTTGTAGAAGCACAAATACGCATATGCATATATTGAGATACTGCTGAATTCTTGTCAACCACCAAACTTCCGCCAGAGTTTATTTGCTCACAAACCAAACTCTTCCAGTTAGGCATTATGGGATAGCGATTTCTTAGGCACGTATACTGTGTGACGTCACTGTAGAATGACGAAAAAAAACATAATGTCTAACATAAACAGTTCAAAACAAGAACATAAACATAAAGTTCATTACTTTATGCCATAATTTTAACAGAGTCTTCCTACTTTTTAATGATCTTTTGATCATTTTATGTTTAGAATAAAATCCATACTTTTATATTAATGCTCTTAATGTCAATATTTTCAAACTTTTAACTATACGAACTATTTCTTTTGTGTCATATGCCTGTGTGATAATCGCGGACTCACAATATACAAATCTGTATATGGTACTGTGTCACATAGGAGAGGTCTATACGTAGGTGACGTAATGAGGCCTCGATGGGGAGTTTGGTCAACCACTTGAAAAATGTGATTCATGAGCCACTTGAATATGTTGTGGTTCAATCAACTGTGAATTAATTGTCTAAAGAACACCTGAACCAAAGTAGTAGATGAACAAGCAAATAAATAAATGTACAGGTATGTGCTGTATGTTAGTGGGGTTCTAATTTTAGCATCTTTAGTGATGAACCAAAAGTGCTAATTCATTGTTGTGCTTAGATTTGAAAGTCTCTATTTACAGTAAAACACAGTTACCGTGAACATGTTTATAATGATTTCACACTCACAGGGAATTGATTTTCATTCCCTGACTCACAGGGAATTGATTTTCATTCCATGTAGTTTTAAAACATTTACATTTATAATGAATCAAAATTATTCATCCCCAGCACTTTGCTATAGGCAATATTTTACTGTATTCATAATCATGTATAGATTGAAGAGGAGGTAAATCGTGGTACACCAAGTAGTGTGTCAGCTCCAATTGTGCCAAGTCTTAAATATGGCCAGATAAGTACATGTACAGTATATTTGTCTATTTAGATGCATGTATTTTTAATGTATTTCTCCTTTATTAAGGAACAAACATTGGGGGATGAAATGAAAGAGGTTGTGCAACAAGCAGAAGAGGAGGAGGAAGAAGAAGAGGAGGAGGAGGAGGAGGATGACGAACTAGAGGAAGAAGTGAGAGTGTCAAGGAAGAAGATGAAGAAGCGGGCTAGAAAACAGAGGGTAAGATGAAGATTTATCAAGAAGTAGATCAAAATTTTCTGCCTCCATTAACAAGCTGAACCACAAAATGTTATCAATGATAGCACAGCTCTCGACATTGCTGTACCAGAAATATTCTCAACATTAGAGTATACCATGCAGGCACTCAATCACAATACATGATGACATTGTATTGTAATCAACAAATCATGACAATTAATCACTTCTGGATAATTAGGAAAATTCAGTGAATTTATGTGTCCTGTTTCAGGTTTTATTCCTTTGGTTTATGCTTTTCAAAAGGCAAAATTATTGACAATAACATTCAGTTTTGATTTACAAAATTGGAGATGTCATCAAGAGACAATATGTTACCTGTGCTGGTGACCTTGCCCTTTAACCTTCTGATCTCAAAAGTGATAGAGGTCATCCTTTTGATTAGAGATGTCATCAAGAGACAATTTGTTACCTGTGCTGGTGACCTTGCCCTTTAACCTTCCGATCGCAAAAGTGATAGAGGTCATCCTTTTGTGATAGACATTCATGTGAAATTTCATTTCTGAATCTTAAATAGTTATTTGAGATGTGATCATGACATGATTTCTTACCACATAAACCAGAAGCCAAAATCTTTTACCATATGTGACTACTTGAGCATTGCATGACCTTCTTACCTAAAATGTGATTGGATCATCCTTAAGTCCTGGGGATTCTTAATTCATTGAAGTGTCATTGCTGAAGCTCAAACAGTATTTGAGATATCATTATGAAACCAAACCATCTTGTAGTGTATGTGATAGAGTGACCTCAACAAGTGATGTTACAATCTTTAATATTAAATGAATTTATGTCACTAAAGCCCGGTAGTTCTGATATATAGCTGGTTTGTGATTTGATATGATCTATATCCAATTAGTTGTGTGTTTTCTATATATTCCTGAGTCTTGGTGAGAGAAAAAAATCTGCAAAAATGCTGTTCTCCATAACATTTGATGAAAGTATCAGATATGAAAGGATATGATTGGCCAATGCATCTAAATGTGCAGAAATGTTTTTGTTTTCAGATTGAAGGGGGTTAGGGTACATTTTGGGATATCAAATGGGGATGTGGTTTAGGCTGTTCAAAATTAATTCTACGTTTAACGTCACCTCAAAACTTCAAAACCTACGAGGGAGGGAGGAAAAAAATAAACAAACAAAAATTTTAAACAAATGTGTATTTATTGAAAATCACCTATTCAGTGACCCAAAAATCAACAATTTCAAATAGACATCACCCAATTTAGTGACCAAAAACGTAATATGTCAAATTAAACACATTGTGGGATTTGATTTTCAAGTCCAAGTCAATTTTTGCGTTTTCCCAGCAAAGACTTTTTCCTTAATCTGGGTTTGTATCCCTTCTGCGAACACACCATGCAGATTGGGTGAGCAGAGTAGTGGCTTGCGATAATATCAGGTGGTACATCCAATGGATTTTCATCACCACAAACATAGCAAACTAAAGGAAAACTTCCTTTTGTGGAAATAGTTGCTAGACACATGTGACTCAGTTACAATTAAAATTATGATGACAATATTTCATACATTTTTATAATGACACATCTTAAAGTTTAAAATATGCTTTACTTTGTTTTGTGTTGATTTTTTAAAATACAATTTTGAAAGGAAGATGCTAATCTGGTGTACCACAACTAAAAGATCAGGATTGTACTTTCACATCTACAAATACAAGGCAGGATTCCGATAGTTTAGGACGCCCTCAAATAAATTGATTAAATAATTACAGTTTTCTTTTTAGTGCTTTTAATTTTTATGATTAAATGCTTTGTACAAAGTAATAATCAATCAGCAAGTTCTGTATTTCCAATCGTAGTGCAAACTGTCATGAAATAATACATCGGAACTCTTCACTGTTGAGAAGGTAAATATGAAATGTGATAGGGAGTTAATAAGATGTCTAAGACGAAAAGTTGAAGCGATCAAGGAATTGCTTAACCCATTTTAATCGCAAAAAGCGGCTGAATTTCAGGCAAGATTTCCCGAATCACTTTGTGTGACACTGGTCTGACATTCGGAAGAGGCGTCAGTCCAAATATCCAGCCTCGACGAATCTCGCTGAGATTAGTTCGGTTCAAACCATCTTTGTACGTTTTCTTTACTTTAATAGTGGCATATACTTCCATTTTCTTCATTTAAGGGCCTCTGATTAAGCGTTTTCCTCTTACACGGGATGTAGAATTAAGTCGCTAAATGAAAAACCAAACATGAACGACTACTTCAAATCCGGATTTGTTTGTTTTTTCAAAACGGCAATTTCGCCGAAACCTACGCGCGCGGGTGACGTTAAACATAGAATTAACTTTAGACAGCCTTAAAAGGGCATGGACACGATTTGAGCTGAAAATTTTCAAATTTTATTTTTCAATTTTATTGTTTACAATGCTTCACTAAAGTATTTCTAATGCTCAACCAAAATTTTAATATACAATTCCATGTTATGTAAACAAGGCTCGTGTCATGTTTTTTTTTTTTTTTAGCTCACCTGAGCTGTTGTCCATCGTCTGTCCGTTTAACTGTCCATCCATCTGTCTGTAAACTTTTCACATTTTCAACTTCTTCTCCAACCACTGGACCAATTTCAACCAAATTTAGCAAAAAGCATCCTTGGGTGAAGGGGTTTCAAGAGTGTTCAAATGAAGGGCCATGCCCTCTTCAAAGGGGAGATAATCACAAAAATACAAAAATAGGGTAGGGTCACTTGAAAATCTTCTCAAGAACCACTGGGCCAGAAAAGCTGATATTTACATGAAAGCTTCCTGACATAGTGGAAATTAAACTTTGCTGAAATCATGACCCCTGGACATAGGTTGGGGCCACAATAGGGGATCAAAGTTTTACATTTAAATATATAGAGAAAATCTTTAAAAATCTTCTCAAGAACCAATGAGGTGGTAAAATACAAATTTACCTGACATAGTGCAGATTCAAATTTGTTCAAATCATGGTCCCCGGGGGTAGGATGGGGCCTCAATAAGGAATCAAAGTTTTTCGTACAAATAAATAAAGAAAATCTTTAGAAATCTTTTCCTCAAGAACCACTAGGCTAGGAAATTACAAATTTATATGAAAGCTTCCTGACATAGTACAGTTTCAAGTTTGTTCAAATCATGGCCCCCGGGGTAGGATGGGGCCACAATAGAGGATCAAAGTTTTACATGCAAATATATAGAGAAAATCTTTAAAAATCTTCTTCTCAAGAACCACTGAGCCAGAAAAGCTGATATTTACATGAAAGCTTCCTGAGATAGTGCAGATTCAAGTTTGTTAAATCATGGTCCCCGGGGATAGGATGGGGCCACAATAGGGGATCAAAGTTTTACATACAAATATATAGGAAAAATCTTTAAAAATCTTCTTCTCAAGAACCACTGAGCCAGAAAAGCTGATATTTACATGAAAGCTTCCTGACATAATGCAGATTCCAGTTTGATAAAATCATGGCCCCTGGGGGTAGGATGGGGCCACAATAGGGGATCAAAGTTTTACATACAAATATATAGAAAAAACCTCTTCTCAAGAACCACTGAGCCAGAAAAGCTGAGATTTACATAAAAGCTTCCTGACATAGTGCATATTCAAGTGTGTTAAATTCATGACCCCTGGGGCTAGGATGGGGCCACAATAGGGGATCGAAGGTTTACATAACTAATAAATAGAAAAAAATCTTTAAAAATGTTCTCCATAAGAACCATTGGGCCAAAAAAGTTTACATTTGCATGAAAGCTTCCTGACATAGTGCAGATTCAAGTTTGTAAAAATCATGGTCTCCTGGGGTAAGATGGGGCCACAGTAGGGGATAAAAATTTTACATACAAATATATAGGGAAAATCATTCAAAATCTTCTGAAAAATCTCTGGGCCAGAAAAGTTTACATGTACATGAAAGCTTCCTGACATAGTGCAGATTCAATTTTGTAAAAATCTGGACCCCGGGAGTAGGTTGGGTCCACAATAGGGATCAAAGTTTTACATGTGAATATATAGGAAATATCTTTAAATATGAGCCAAGGTGACTCAATTGAGCGATGTGGTCCATGGGCTTCTTGTTAAAATCATGATCCCTGGGGTTAGGGTGGGGCCTCAATAGAGGATCAAATGTTTACATCTGAATATGTAGGGAAAATTTTTAAAAGTCTTCTTCTCAAGAACCACTGGGCCATAAAAGTGGAGGTTTACCTGAAAGTTTCCTGGAATAAAGTAGGTTAAAGTTTGTTCACATCATGGCCCCCAGGGATAGGGTGGGGCTACAATAGGGGATCAATGTTTTAAATGCTGATCTAAAGGAAAATCACAGGGTCATAAGGGTGGAGATTTACCTGAAAGCTTCCTGGTATAAAGTAGATTCAAGTTTGTTCAGATTAAGGCCCCAGGGTAGGGTGGGGCTACAATAGGGGATCAAAGTTTTACATGCTGACATAAGGAAAATCCTCTTCTCCAGTACCAATTGGCCAATTTTAACCAAATTTAGTACAAATCACCTCTAGATGAAAGGAATCAAGTTTGTTCAAATGATGGACTATTCCTCCTTCAAAGGGGAGATAATCACAAAAGGGCAAAAATAGGGTTGAGTGATTTAAAATCTCCTTCTCAAGAACCACTAGGTCAGAAAAGCTGAAATTAACCTGAAAGCTTTCTGACATATTGTAAATCCAAATTTGTTAAAATCATGACCTCAAGGGGTAGGGTTGGGCCACAATAGGGGATCAAAGTTTTACATTCAAATATATAGGGAAAATATTTAAAAATCTTCTCAAGAACCACTGGGCCATAAGAGTGGAGAAATTCAAGTTTATTCAGATCATGCCCCCCAGGTGTAGGGTGGGCTACAATAGGGGATCACAGTTTTACATGCTGATATATAGGAGTATCTATTTCTCTAGAATGGCAAATTTCAATCAAACTTGGTACAAATTATTCTTGAGTGAAGTGGATTTAAGTTTGTTCAAATGAAGGGCCATTCCCCCTTCAATAGGGAGATCATCATAAAAATGAAAATTAGGGTGGGGTTATTTGAAAATTAAGAACCACTGGGCCAGAAAAGTGGAAGTTTAGAGGAAAGCTTCCTGACATAGTTTGTTCAAATCATGGTCCCTGGGGGTAGGGTGGGGCCACAATAGGGGTTAAAAATTTTCCATGCAAATATATATGGAACATCTTTAAAAATCTTCTTTTCAAGAACCATGGGGCCATAAAAGTTGAAATTTACAAGATTGCTTCCTGACATAGAATAGATTTTAGTTTGTTCAATTCATGATTCCCGGAGGTACGGTGGGGCCACAATAGAGAATCAAAGTTTTATGTATGCTGATAGACAGGAAAAAAATCTTTAAAAATATCTCTTGCACTATGTAAGCTATGGCTTTTATATTTTGTATATAATATATGCTTTGCAGGAAGACTTTTCATGTATTGCAATGTTGTGTGATCTTGTGACCTTGACCTGGACATACTTTTAAAAAAAAAATGACCTATTCAACATTTCCTGAACTATTCAACAGAGCTCCAGATAAGGTGCGTATCAGCGTAAATACTCATTAAATTTTACCAAATACGCATTTAAGTTGAAAATCATGCGTACAGATACGCATTGGCGAAAGTAAATACGCTTTACACTCCCAAAGTAATGCGTATTAGTCCGCGTATTTGTGATACATATAGTATGATATAAATATGAATTATCTATTCATATGAATTGAGGTTAGCCCAGGGCTTGATCTGTACATGATATTTAGCGCTATGAAATACATTTTGATGACAATCACAATTTTGAAAAATTGGAAGAGTTAACTCAAAACACTATTATATAGGCCTACTTGTTATACTTTCTTTCTTAAAGAGTTAGTGTGCGGTCGAAAGCACAGAAAAAAAACTTGTATTATCAATTGTGGACGAATGATATACAGAATTGGATCATAATCATGTGACTGAGTGTCTGACATATTCAAATTTAATGCATCAATGATAAATATATCAAATTCCAAATGACAATGAATAGTTTTAATACAAAGAACTACAAAGGATTTTCCCCGTAAATAGCTGGAGCGGCCTTTTAGTATAAACTTTAAGTTAAAGTTTAACGGAAGAAGTATCGTTTATCTGGTGATATCTTCTGTGCAAAAGAGCAAAGATAATCAGTAAATTAACAAAATACACTTTTGAATTTTTCTGAAAAGCAAAATACTCATTGATTTGAAATACTCTTTGTGGTAAAAAATTATCTGGAGCTCTGATTCAAGGTAGATCTTTCATATTTTGTATATATACTTCATATGGCAAAACCTTCATTTTATATCATGTGTTTTGAATTTGTGACCTTGAACTCAAAGGTTGACCTACTTTTAAGAAAACATAATCTATTAAATACATCTGGAACTATTTTGAGTAGGGCTCACATTTTGTTTATAGATTCTTTATGGCAAAACTTTGATATTCCTGAAGTTAGAACTTGTGACCTTGACCATGGAGTTTGAGATCTACTTGTTAAAAAAATCTGACCTATTCAATAGCTCTTGAACTATTAAAGGTAGGGCTTTCATGTTTTGTATATAGAGTCCTAATGGCAAGACCTTGTTTTTCCGTGAAGTTGTGACCTTGACCTTTGAGTTGGATCTACTTTTTAAAAATCTGACCTATTCAATACCTCCTGAACTATTTAATGACTAGACCTTTCATATTATATATAGAGATTTCTTATGGCAAGACCTTTCATTTCACACATGACCTTTGACCTTGTAACCTCATACTTTTACCCACTTAGAAAATGTGATCAATCAAATATCTTTGGAACTATTCAAAGTAGGACTTGCATATTTTGTACATAGATGTTTAATGACATAACCTTGTGATACAGTTATGTTTGATATTGTGACCTTGACACTTTTTTTGAAAATCTGACCTAATCAATATCTTCTGAAATATTTAAGATGGAGCCTTCATATTTTGTATATAGATTTCTTAGGTAAGATATTTCATTTCACACCATGACCTTTTGATCTTTGTCTTAACCAGAACAGGAAGGTCATGTTAGTCAATTATTGGTGTTGAGGCACATTGGTGTTTTTTTAAATTAGTTTCAGTTATGTCGTGATCCTTTGGGGCTAGGTTGGGGCCACAATATGGGGTCAAAAATTTTCATGGAAATAAGACTTAATAGAAATTCTATTCAAAATCACCACTGTTGAACAACAGCAGGGTCAAGGTCACTTAGGTGAGTGATGTGGCCCTTCAGCCTCTTGTTTCAACTTCATTTACTTATAGTCATTCTCTTTTACATTTTGTATTGATCTGCTCTTTCACAGAGATAACTGCATTGCTTTCAGAGAGGGTATAATGGAATCATCAGTCCATTTGTCTCTGTCTGTCTGCCTATCTGTCTCTGGATGATTATGTTGATAAGAGATGTGTTGTTTTCTGGATCATGTACACTGAATAGTAGTTATCCATGTAATATTATTCAGAAATTATATTAAGCATATTTTCAATATTCTGAGTAACACTATACTGTAGAATATATAGTCTTGCATTTACATTAATTGCTTTCAAGAATCTTCATGTCAAAAGGATGTGTTTATTCTTCAGTGAGCACAAATTCTCTCTTTCTCACCATCCAATGTGCTCTAGGGGTGTATTAGTCCTGCTAGGACAGTTCTAGTTATTTCATACTATGCAGGGTTTGACACTAAGGCACGTCTGACCGACAGAGTCTACTAAATGATAAAGAAAAATGTCGATTTACTAGTCCGACTAGTTGTGTTGAAAAATTTACAAGAAACTTTACTTTAAACCATGATATATTTTATTCTTAACTAAAAAATAACTGTAAAGAGTTTGCCAGCAATTTTGAACCACGTGATGACATAATCTCTATTTTTAGTTCAAATAGGTAAGTTGCCGTCGGAAGTGATGTTTTATGACATCTACATGATGTTAATGTGTGTAAAGTTATGTTTAGAATAAATAGATATGAATTGAATTCATTTTTTAAAAAAAACAACAGTTTCTTTGAATGTTATGAAACTAGAAGTCCAACCATATTTATGTCTTCCACTTCCTAAGAATTTAGTTTCTTATCTTACCAAATTAAGAATAAGTGCACATAAGTTGTATGTAGAAACAGGTCGATATTGTAATCCTGTCATTCCTAGAGAAAATAGATTTTGTTTTCATTGTCAAACTATTGTTGAAGATGAAAAACATTTTTTACTTGATTGTCCTGTGTATGAACATATTAGAAAAATGCATTCAAAACTACTAGATTAATACCTTATTTTGTTTACTAAATCCACATAACCTTGTATCTACAAAACAAACCTGTCTATACATCAGAGACTGTTTTAATGTTAGAAATAAGTTTTCAACAGTTTGATATTTTGTAATGTATCAATATATATGTGTATCTATGTATGGCTAACAACACATTCTTATATAATGTGCGTTAGTGCCAATAAAGAATTGAATTGAATTGAATTGAATTTGGTATAAGAAAGTGTTTATCAATTTAATAAATTATGTCGTAAACAGCCATTTTTCGGTGTTGACATATATGTGCAGGAATGTCTCTATATTCAAATACGACTTCTTGTCCTCAAGGAAAGATATCCCAAGAGGAAAAAACAAGGAAAAGGTTGGGAAGAAACAAAGCAGGGCTTATGAAATAGAATTTTTTTAAATGGTTGAGGTAATTTTATTCTAAATGGACTAAAGAATTTCTGTGCCAGGTAGAACTTAAAGAAACAGAAAATGTGTTTGAAAATAAAAGCATCAAACTGAATGACAAGACTAAAGATTTTTTTGAGACAATTAAATGTGTTTTAGTTCAAACTTAACATTTGTCGTTTGAATTAAGTATTTAAATATGGAGAAACTATCAGTTTATTCTGGAAAGTTGGTCAGAGCTAGTGGATCTAAGGTCAGGTCTAATGAAAATCATTTTAAGTAGCCCAACTGGTCCAGTTCTTAAAAAATTTAATGTCAAACCCTGCTATGACATTTTATCTTGTGACATATTGTATCATGGTTATATTGTAGCTTTTGGCCACAATATGAGGTCAAAATTTTTCATGGAAATAAAGATTGCAAGATATCTTTTTAAAAAAACCACAATAGCTGAACAACAGCAGAGTCATGTATGCAATGTGGTCCATGGGCCTCCTGTTTCAAATTGTTCATGTAGTATTTTAAAATTCATTGATGTTATAGAAATTAGAGGAACTCTTGGCTCAGAAAATGGAAGAAGATGAGGACTTTATGGAGCGTTTGAGAGCAAACTACATTGCCAATCTGCAGAGACATTTAGACATGGATGGTACAATGGAACCTACAGAAGGGACTGTTAAAGGCATAGACAAGTATGATTTTTAGCCGAGTTGCATAGCAAATCTCGGCTTTTAAATTGGCAAAGGATGGGCGTCCAGTCTGGTGGACAGGCGGGCGGCGTCCACAATTAGCTTGTCCGGTCTCTAACTTTCATACTTTTCGGTGCATCTTTGTGAGACTTACTTAAAACATTTTTGTTACGCAATCCTTTGTCTTTTTAGGCTTCTATATAGAAGAAAGTCCACTTGTAGTGAAAAGGTTACCTGTAGGTGTCCAATAAGTTGACAATTGGTGTACATTATTTTTGAGGTAGTACTCTACATCGTCATAATGGCTGACTTCCTTTAAAAACATGGATGAAAAAATCGATATCAACGATATTTGACTTTTCCTTTTCCATTCAAGTACCTAGCCGAGTAGCTCAGTAGGTTAGAATGCCGACTGCTGAACTGTAGGTCACAGGTTTGAGTCCAGCAGTGGTTTTAATTTTTTTCCAGATTACCCTCTATTAAAACTGTATTTTTTGACAAAATGAAGTAAATTTGAAAATTTTCAACTTCAAAATATTGTTGTACATATCCTCCACTTTTCATCCACATCAATTACCTCTGGTGTAGCATACCTCCTTAAGAATGGACAGATACTGTCCGTTCTTAAAAATAATGGACAGTAATTGTCAACTTATTGGACACCTACAGGTAAACCCAATAACTTATTAGACATCTACAGGTAGGCTAAAAATAAGAGAAAGACAATACATTTGTCAAAGAGATACAAATTTTATTTTAAATTCCCTACAAAGTAAGAATCAACACAGATATCGGAAAAATCACTGAAACACTCAAAAATGATATTTCCATTTAGTAGAATTCTCTGCTTCAACTCGTAAGATTCACAATTTTTTAAATCCATTGGCCATTACTATATCGCATCAAAACTTAAATTTGAAAGACATATTTCCATACTGTATTTGAATTTCGCTGGATTCAGAGGCACATACCGAAACTTCTTCACAACGCTTTTTTATGTTTTCTTTATTAGCATATCCTAATTCTGAATTATTATTTTCGCTTTCATGAATAATTTCATTTCACGAGATAGGTGTATTGGGTTCTTTTGGCTGGTGTTAGTTATTTTCTCATCCAAATACTCGAAAACACAATGCTTTTCAGATCAAAATTTGGCTTCATATCTTTTTCACCCTCCATATCCAGAATATTTGCAACACTTTCACTAAAATCCTTAAATTTTGATTGTGCAATGAAAATGCTCTCCCCATCAGAGGAAGACATGTTGATATGGCTCAGTACTATAGAAAGAGTGAATATAAAACCTGCAGCAGAACACTACTCACCTGACACTGTCCAATAAGTGAACAAAAGAAACAGAATTCTACGCAAGACTGGTTATATTGTCAGACTATTCAAAATAGCTTTATTCATAATTATCATTGTCAATGGATTTACCTGAGACTGTCCATTCTTAGAACAAAAGATGTAATGTTTTAAGTAGGATATAAGCCTCAAACTGTCCATTCTGTGAGAGAAAGAACTGATCTCGGCCCTACGGACCTCGATCAGTTCTTTCTCTCACAGAATGGACAATTTTTATACGCCCGTCAAAGACGGGACGTATTATAGTATGGCGTCGTCCGTCTGTCTGTCCGGACCTTGTGGGCAGGATACAGACTGAACCATAAGCCCTAGGACTTTACAACTTGGTACATTTGATCACCATGATGAGAGGAAGATGCCTATTGTTTTTCAAGGTCAAAGGTCAAGGTCGTAGTATCACTTATCAGGAAAACCTTGTGAGCAGGATACAAACCGAACCGTAAGCTCCAGGATATTATAACTTGGTATATTTGATCACCATGATGAGAGGAAGATGCCTATTGTTTTTCAAGGTCAAAGGTCAAGGTCGTAGTATCACTTTTTAGGAAAACCTTGTGGGCAGGATACAAACCGAACCGTAAGCTCCTGGATATTATAACTTGGTATATTTGATCATCATGATGAGAGAAAGGTGGCTATTGTTTTTCAAGGTCAAAGGTCAAGGTCATAGTATCACTTATTAGGAAAACCTTGTGGGCAGGATACAAACCAAACCGTAAGCTCCTGGATATTATAACTTGGTATATTTGATCACCATGATGAGAGGAAGATGCCTATTGTTTTTCAAGGTCAAAGGTCAAGGTCATAGGTTTACTTAGTAGGAAAACCTTGTAGGTATACAGACCGAACCGTTGGGGCTAGGAGTGTCAAATTTAATACCTTATTCCAAGTGGAGGAAGCCTATTGTTTCTCAAGATCAAAGGTCAAGGTGGTTGTAGCAGGATAAAAACAAAACTGTTGTGGCTAGGAATGCCAATACTTTTCTTTTTCAAGTTTAAAAGGTCAAGACTGTTAGATGGCATACTTCACTTGATAATTTGGTGCCAAGTATAGCTTGTGAATTTCCAAGTTATACTTTATTGAAGAGATATTTCTATATAATTTGAGATTCTCCTGCAAAAAAATGGTGATCTGCACAAGCATAATAATGAATTAGCTCACAGAGGACAGTGCTAACTTCACTAAAATATGAATCCCAATAAAATATGTTTTCCTTGAGCAAAATCTACGGGTGTATTATGCCACTTTGGCGTTGCTCTTGTTGGCTTATATCCTTTACATAACATGATCACATTCAAATGAAGAAGGTTCCTATTTATTTTGAGGTCCAAAGGTCAAGGTCACTTTGTCACTAAATGCCATAGATTTGAGCTTGTCCGGTCTCCAACTTTCATACTACTAGAGGCATCTTTGTGAAACTTACATACTAGCATGATCACATCCAAAAGAGGAAGGTTCCTATTTATTTTGAGGTCAAAAAATCAAAGGTCAAGGTCACTTTGTCACTTAATACCATAGATTTGAGCTTGTCTGGTCTCTAACTTTCATACTACTTGGTGCGTCTTTGTCAGACTTGCCTATTTTGATCACATCCAAAAGAGGAAGGTTCCTATTTATTTTGAGGTCAAAGGTCAAGTTATCTTTTTCACTATATACTGTAGATTTGAGCTTGTCTCTAACTTTTATACATGTACTTGCTGGTGCATGTTTATCAGACTTCAAATCCTGATGACATTCAAGATTCATGTTGCTTTTGAAACCCAAAGGCCAAAGGTCAAGGTCATTATCACATTAGATACCTATTGCAGCCATTCAAAGCTTCATACTTATAAACTATATTAAATATGTGCATATTTTTACTTCGTGAATGCAAGCGTGCATAATTTTCCAAACTGCAACTCGGCCATACGCATCTTTGATGCGTTTTAGCTATTTTTCATCATTAAACTACAGAAGACTTTCATTCATCTAGATTCACCTCATATTTGATCATCTTGGCAAAAATCAGTAGTTATAGCTCATCAAAGTTGATTGTCTATCATCTGCCCATTTGTAACATCCATTGACTTCTCCAAAACCTCTCCTTGGATATAAGTAAGTAAAACATAGTTACAGCGAACATGCTTATAATGAATTCATGCTTACAGCAATATGATTTTATTCCTTGTAGTTTTAAAACATATTATGAACTTATTGGATTATAACAAATCAAAATTGTTTGTCCTCAGTACTTCGCTATAAATGTATTTGACCATACTCTTTACACAAACACAAAGGTCTTTATCTGATATTTCATTATCCTAGCTCAAGGTCATTTGGATGAAAAAATTCTTAAAATATCTTTGCAATATAAAAACATAAAATGCTCATTCATTCAATACTTTAGAAGTTCATGTGAATATTGGTGTCAAAATATATATAGTACATGTACAGTCAAAGCCCTAGCAGTCACCTGTATTCAGCAGTCACCTGTCCCATGTGATTTTTTGGGGATGAAATTTCCTGTCTAGAATTACTATATAGCGGTCACCTGTGAAACATGGTCAACAGTCACCAAATTTCAACCAAACTGCTATTGTGCCCTGCTTTTAGTGGCCATTTTGACATGTTACATGACCCACATCTGGGTTTTTTATTATGCCTGTATAATTAGGTGGTTTCCAAATGCAATATTTCTAACATAAACAATATCAGTGATGTGTGGGGAGATGGAGGGAAAATAAATGGTCTAATTACATCTATTTTGAATGGTTAGATATGCAAAAAAAACCAAAAAACTTTTGGACTAAATATTTACAAGCAACAGAAAATCAAAGAGAAATTACATGCTTATATACAGAAAATGAAAACGTATGCCTTGACCCCAGGCCAGGGGGAGATTTTTGTAAATCTTACTGAATATGGAAGAAATATTCACCAATGACTACTTAAGACTTACAAAAAGAAAGTTTTTTTAGCAGTGTATTAATTATGTATATGAATTTGTCTTCCACTGAATAAATCAAAATGTTCCAATTTTGATATGCATGATTTTGTCTTCCTCTGATAAAATGAAATGCACAAATCATATCATTATACATTTGTGTGTATATATAGGCATGTAGCATTACAAAACATCCAGAATATATATCTTTAGAAAAGTGAACCTCTATTACGAGATCACTTCTATAAAGGTTCCCACCGGTGACTGTTACAGACAAGTTTGACTGTAGTTTAGATATGATTGAGTTTGAATATGTCTTACGTTTGGACAGCTCTTATAGTAGTGATTGAAACATTAGCCAATATGTGATGCATGTATGCTACTTGGAAAAAAATGCTTTTATTATTGAGGTATTTTCATCCCTGAGACATCTTCAATTTGCCCGAAGAAAAAAAGGGCATGCAAACAAAAAGAGGTGAGAAGAAAATACAGTATAACACTGATTATTCATCTAATTTATCTTTACTTGTAAGGTACCCAGAAGATGATCCTGTTGTAGCATTTATTAAAGAGAAATATCACGGAGAATTGGATATCACGGGTGAAAAATGGAATGCGGAACATGACACTGAGTATTTGGAGGCCGCTATGGATGGGGCTGGTTAGTTTACTAGATTATGAATTTCTACTTCAGAAACTCACAGTTGATTTTGTCCTTCTACTCATCATTTCTGTACAATCTCAGAAACCATTAAGAAATTCTACGCAGAAATTTCGGTGAGGTTGTTTAGGATACTATTTGGAAATTTGAGTCATATCTGTCTGTGATAACTATGCATGATTACTCTATTATTAACTTGAATGACTGATAATTTACATACTAAAGGTTTGATTACCCCCTCCCTCCCCCTATCCTTACACTGCTGACAAGTGTTAAAGGAGGAGAGTGGTTTTAATCAGACTGACCTACTAGAACATGTATTAGTCATATGGAGACGTCACCATTGCCAGTGAATTTAAGGCTGCAAAATTTAGGCCCATGCTTGGCGCTTATGGCCTTTGAGCAAGGAGAGATCTTTATCATGCCACAACTGCTGTGACATGGGGCCTTGGTTTTCATGGTGTCATCTAAAGGACCGCCCCATTTAGTAGCCTCTTACAACAATCAAGGGGTACTGAGGACCTAATTTCTAACCCTGAACCCCATGGAGACATTTGTGTTGATATCACGGTTATAGCTTTATATTTTCTTCTTATTCCTCTTCTTTAGTGAGAAATTTGACCTCACGATTTTATGAAAGTGCTGCAACAGATCCAATTAAAACATTGTAAAAAAAAAAAATGTTGCTGATTGTGGGTCATGAGGAGGAGTGCAATCAATTTTCAAATGTTTGAAATGGCTGCCAAAAACTCAAGTCAGTCAGATTTCAATCAAATTTAGTTTCTAGGGTAAATTGAGGATCCAGAGTCCATTTCTGGTATCACAACTTTTATGCCCCACCATGAATATGGCAGGGGCATATAGTGTTTGCCATGTCCGTCTTCTGTCCTTCCATCACATTTTGTGTTTAGCTCAGTTTCAAAGAAACTATTCAAGATATTTTATCAAACCTTATATGCTGTTACATATTGGTATCATCTACTCAACTGCATCAATATTTATTGACCTTGACATTTCTTTTTACCTTGATCTCACTTTTCCATATTCAGTGTTTAGCTCAGTTTCAAAGCAACTATTGACTATATTTTTATGAAAACTCTTACACTGATACATATTAGTGGTAGCTATTCAACTGTTACATTATTTTTTACCTTGACCCTCCCTGTGACCTTGACCTAACTATTTCCTATTTGGTGATTAACTCAGTTTCAAAGCAATTAATGAAGAATTTTTTTGCCCCTTTCTGAATATGACTGGGGCATATAGTTGAGGAGCAGATTTACAAGTCTAATCGTAATTAGATTGGTGTTTGTCATGTCAGTTTATGATATCCATGTAAATAATGAGGATCAGCATTTCATACAAGTATAATTTTTTTCTTTTGTTAGAAGTAATTTTGAATAATGATAACCTTTCTATTCATAGCTGGGCAACATTTAACCAATGCAAAATTGCTATTTATCTTTATAGCAATTTTCTTAGAATTTTGGAAAATTTGAATAATATTCAGAGTGAAATGAATAGGTGACACTTGAATCAAAATGTTAAAAGATAAAAACTTTTTGAAAAAAAGGTGACATTTTTTTATTAGAACACTTCACTTTGCCATAGAAATAATAACATATATTTCAGCTTGTCTGTAAATATGTGTCTTTATCTAAGCATTATTTACGATAGTATTCAAATCAACGTATGATTTACTATATATATATGATAATAGTAAGCCCATCTCTGTTATGTTTCAATCCGGAAACTTTGTTCCGGAATTATAACTCATCACGGGTGCACTCGGTAATTACGCATTCCAACTTCCTTCTTTTCCATTCAGCATCCAACGAAGAAGTTCGGTCAAATTTTGGGGAATCGCACTTGCGATGTGAATATTTTTTTAAAATTATTATTTTATCCTCCCCCCCTCCCGAGCTCAAGGCGCAGTAATGTATTGAATCTTATTTTCTAATGTGCCTAAACAAGCAATGAACCTGAGGATGTCTTGTGTCTAATGTAGGGGTGATTTTGTGAAAATGATTGGCATTGAGGTTTGCTACATTGCCCCTTGTAATTAAAATCATAACACTTAAGGAGCAAGACCAGGGGGTAGGAAGTCTGGGTGGTCAGTGTACTGTATGTGTACAAGAGCCATAGCTCTTGGTAAACAAAGGCAAATGAAAAGGAAGAGTTAGCCTCCTTCTTCAACCTAAATTGTACATCATAATTTCACCATCCTAAGGTCTTAACTATACTTGCCCTCAGCCTAATGGTATGGATACATATTTGAATAATTGGCCCCTGCTGTCAGGATGTGCTGAAGCATACACGTATATAGAAGCGTAGATTAGGGAAACATCAGTCCAAACCTGTATATCGGTAATGACCTTGGCTTTGGACTTAGGGGTCAAGGTAAGGCTAACCCCTTTCATGGAGAAATATTTGTTGTCATCTCATTGGGATCAGCCCCATGCAAATTTTCAACCAATAGCCCCAAATTGATATATTCTCCATTTACGATTTTAAGTGTCAGTCTATTTGGCACCATGTGCCCCAAATCATTGTCATAACTCTGCTTTTGAGCAAGATAATTATTAAAGATCATCTCAGGTTCTGTACCTGTACTCGGCTCATCCACCAGCATGCTTGGTAGAAGGGGCACTACAGGCGTGTGTTGAGTCTGCATGGAAATGATATCTGCGACATATTGAGACACCTGTACTGTAACAATTGCTCGCTGGAAAGCAGCGTTGTTGGTGTCTAGGGCACTGTGTTTGTTTGTTCTTTTGCTGGTTGACTTAGGGCGGTAACTAAGGTAATGTTGTCTGACCTGTCAGTACCCTTAGGCCGCCTCCTAGACCTAACCTCGGGCATAGGTTGTTGGTTCTTCCTCTTTGGCATGTTAAATATTGCTTGTCAAGTAGTGCAAATACAAAACAGAAGGAATTAAATTAATGAAATACATATGATGTCTCGCATTATGGGAAAAATGCAAGTTGCAGAAAGTATGGAGATGATGAAAAGTTAAAGCTGACTGAAATCTGCAAATTCTGTAGTGATCGGAAAGTTTGATGGTATGATTACCTTTCAAAAAATGCTACCACATCGCACGAGAAAATTGTAATGAAAAAATTCTGACAAATAATAAAATGTTATAGAATTCCAGTGGACAGAAATCAAACATGTCTTACCTTGAATATTTTTGCAGACGACTGATGACTTTACGTTTGATGTCAGTTTCTACTGTGTTTGGCTTATTCTGAAAATCATGGAGTGGATAACTTGAAAAACCGGGGTTTTTATTTTGTGTGATTTGACTGATTTAACTGTCTCAACGCATTTAGTAAGAGTAAATAACAATAGACAAGAGTGTTTCAAAGATTGTGTTTATAGTTAATTAGCATTGTAAACAGTGAAAATGGAAAAATAAAATTTGAAAATTTTCAGCTCAAATCGTGTCCATGCCCCATGAACACAATTTGAACTGAACATTTTTCAAGTTTTATTTTTCCATTTTTAATGTTTAGAATGCTTAACTAAGGTATTTCTAATGATCAGCAAAAATTTGAACATCAGTTATTGAAGTACATGGGAGATGCAGAGCTCACAGTTCTTTGTTATGTAAACAAAACTTGTGCCATGCTTTTGTTTACATAGGTTAAATATACTAGTAAAAGTTTCGTTTGAAGCATATTTTTTCAATTTACAAGTAAATTCTGAACACAGTTAAATAGTTTCTAATGTATAGCACTTCTCATTTTGTTTTAAACATGCTATTTTCCATTAATAAATCTAAATGTAAACAAAAACATATGGCACGAGCCTTGTTTACATAACAAAAAATTGTGAGTGCTGTATCTCACTTGTAACTCAACAACTCATATTCAAATTTTGGTTGACCATAAGAAATACTTTAGTTAAGCATTGTAAATAATAAAACTGGAAAAATAAAATTTGAAAATGTTCAGCTCAAATTGTGTCCATGCCCCTTTAATATCTCCTAAACTATTTTAGATAGATCTTTCATATTCTGTATATAGATTTCTTATAGCAAGGTCTTCATATCATACCATGATGAATGACCCTGTGACCTTGGCCTTATCCAGAACAGCAAAATCATATTAGTCATATTGGTGTTGAGGCATCTCTGCATGTGTTATGTGAATTCATTTTCTGTTATGTTGTGATCCTTTGGTACTTATTATGAAACACTTGAAATGATTCCAACCCATGGGTGATGAGTAAGAAAGAATGTCAATTGTCGATTTCTAATGACACTTCAAATTTTTCAACTTCAATGAAAAAAAAAATCCTTTCCCCTCACCCTGAATCACAAGAATGAATATACAGAAATAATAGATATCCTCTTTAGTTAATCATTGGATACCCATGGCAATTGATTGAAGCTTATGAATCCCCTCGTTGTAAGGCTGTCTGATGCTGCTTTTAAGTTATATGCTGTTGTTTAACTGTCACCAGAATTTATGTGTAAATTTTTATAATCAAGGCACAAATGAAGATGCCATTATTCATGTGGTAACCACCCGCAACAATGCACAGAGGCAGAAACTGAAAAAGATATACAAGGTTTCATATGGAAAGGTAAGTTAGATGTAGAAACTTTCAATGTGTGTGGGTTTGTGTGTGTGTGTGTGGGGGGGGGGGGTGTACATACATGTGTACAGAAATGTTTTCATTGTTAGACCTTCTGCTCAACAGCAAAAGAACTTGCTGATCCATGTTATGATATGTTCCTGGGATTAGAATGTTTAGCGTGAAGAAGGATTCCAGAATTTCAAAAATGCAGACCTCAAAAATGTTTTGGAGTAATAATAACAAATGTTTAACCAATATTTTGTCAAATTGTCAGGAGTAAACTTTTGCTGTTTAAATGTATCATGCATGTATTTCTCAGGGATAGTTATAATGGGTTTGAAGCATTTACCAGAATTGAAATTTGGTCCCTGGGTCAAGACTAAAGGCCTTAGGTTAGGACTTATTGGATTACATGTATTTAATGGAGAACAGATTGAATTTTTAAGATTCTTCTTTACTCCTCAACATATAGCATTAACCAATAAAGTTTACAGTATTAAACCCTGCAAACAAGGTTTAGAAGGCATATGTATGTCTGTCTACATGTCTATCTTCTGTTCTTTCCTCTCACTTTACATCTAGGTGACAACTTTGCAATAAATAAACATTAGAACTCATACAGAAAAACACACTTGTGGCAAAGTTTTGGGGACAAAGAATTTTGATTTATTATAAAGATAATTCATTATATCCAATATCATATACTTTAAAATTACAGGGAATGAAAATCACTTTACAATTTAAGCATGAATTCATTGTAAGCTTGTTTGCTGTAACCATGTTTTACTGTACTTGGCACAAAGGTGGCTTATGACTAGATGATGTGTATATGTACTAATCAATCACAAAATATTAAGCCCATTCCATTGTCCAGGTTGAAAAAGGATTCCTTGTTCCATGCTTATACTGTAAAATACAACACTTCCCATGTATAAGTAAGATTTTTATGTGTGATATTCAGATGACTGTCAAGGTTTTGTTCTTCATAACCTTACATCAAAAAATACACTCCATTCCCAAAGTTGTATGTACATGTAGTGCAAACTAGTCATGGTAGCATAGTGGTTAGGGGTTTTCTTTAAAATCAGGATGTCCTGGCTTGATTTTTAATTCAGGAGTCACATTAAACATAAAATGTTTTACATAGGTAGTTACTGTTTCTTTGCCTTGTTTCCTAGCATTACAAGTGAAAGTCACAGGTCTTTCGGATATAACCATAGAAACTGTCCTGGTATGTGTTGACTTACGGAAGCCGGTAGGTGCCAGGGTATAAAATTTATATTCATTTAACTGGTGGCCACCACTTAATTCATGTGGCGGTCGCCACTTTTTATCTGGTGGCCGCCGTATAAATTAACTGGTGGCCACCACTTATCTAACTGGTGGCCGCTACCTGATGTATCTGGCGGCCACCACTTAATTTATACATGGTGGCTGCATAGTATGCAGACGCGTGGCTTCGTTTTTCAAAGTGTTTATAAACAATCAACCAGAAGAGTACAGTTTAACAAATTTTTATTGGGTCTTTACAACCCAAACATCACTACATATAAACAATGCTGCCATATAATGTTGTACATATACACATACTACAACTAAAATATTATAACTAATAATTTGGCGTCCTGGGGGCTACTCATTCCTTTCTTAACAATCTATTATTAATAACAATATCTGGCTTGATCCTATCATCAAAACTGTCTGAAGTAAAAGAGTTAACAACCCTGCCTAGGGTCAATATACGCAGACTGCACTCCGGGCTGATCCCAGGAGTGTATGCCTGGGGCTGATCCCAGCAGCCATCACAGAACAAGTGAACCATGCCCGGGGCTGATCCCAGCAGGCATCAAAGAAAGTGAACCATGCCCGGGGCTGATCCCAGCAGGCATCAGAGAACGAGCGGACCATGCCCGGGGCTGATCCCAGCAGTCATCACAGAAAAGTGACCCATGCCCGGGGCTGATCCCAGCAGGCATCAAAGAAAGTGACCCATGCCCGGGGCTGATCCCAGCAGGCAACGAAAGGGAACAAGTACTCTGAGCTGAACCCAGGAGCGATAACGTATTCCTGGTACTGATTCCCAGTAGGCATAAAACTGTTAGTCTAAGAAAACACTACTTACTAGTCAAATTCTATTAAACATTTAACAAACTACCTATGTACAATAAGTTATATGTGATGATAAAACTGTGGTATATACCGTAATAATAAGCAAAACCAAACATAGACTTGGGGGTAGAATTCCCCTGGAATGAACGCCTAGAATTAAGTAGCCCCATAGAGAACCAGGGATGCTGATGGGGACGGAGGGTGGGTAGCTGCAAACACAAGCGTCTTAAGTATGAAATGAAACAATTACAGACTCCCCCTCTGGGCATCAATGCCCCTGGTTGCTCTTATCTCATTGGTCAATTCTATCTCTCCTACTGACCAAAACATCTATAATTAGAAACACTGCCCAACAAGATTTTAATAATTATGTCTTGTTATACAACCAATTACTAGTAAATAATAATTATACAGAGACAAGCAAACAGTAAGGTAGAAAGTACATCTTGTTTATAAATAATAATTTAATCCTATTAAATTTCAATTAAGACAGTCAGAGGAGAAATTGTTTTCTAAAATTGTTGACAAGCAGAAAAGGAACCTAAAAATTTCTCTTTTGCCCAAACTTTGTACTCCTAAATTGGAGGTAAGGGGGCTCCATTCATCCTTCAATCCATCAGTTCATTCATTATTAAAGTTTTACATTCATTACTACTACCAAATGATTGGGATCAGGGCTAATCTGCCAAAATATCCTATTTTGCATGTGAAAATAACTTACTTTGCATGTAAAAACAACGGAAAGTGAATGTTGTAAAAATCAAAATAGTGGAAGGGCAGCCCCCTGATTCAACATACCTGATATGTTGGTATATTAAGTAAACATTAAGATTTTCTTGCACGTGAATCTGTCAACATTTGATATCATGAACATTTGTATAACTTTGTAAAACAGCACAATTGACAAACAATATTGCTTTAAATTGTATAACGCATACATATTGCATACTAAGTATTGGAGAGGGAGATTACAGGGGTAGCATTTCCCTTTCAGAGAGAAAAAGAGAGAGAGAGAGAGCTGTTGAATAACTGGCGGCCACCATATAAATCAAGTGGCAGCTGTCAGTTAATTTATATGGCGGCCACCACATAAATTGATTGGCAGTCGCCAGTCAAATGAATGTATAATTCTATACCCTGGCTTCCATATTGGCTTGATAATGAGCCATTACTGGTTTTGTTGTAAGTGCCATATGTAGATCAAATTTTGTGGCACTTCACCTAATCTAGTGATGTCTTTAATTATGACTGAAAAATTATTGAATGAGACATGAAGCAACATACAAACAAAGGTAGCGTAAAACATTTTACGATTTTCTTTGTTTTAAATTATGTGATTATTAAAATGACATTATGATACACAAAGTAAAATTTATAAGATCAGCACATATTGTTGAGCAAAATCTCAGCCGTGAATATCTTTAACTGTATTTAGTTTTGGCTTATTTGCCCTCCAAAACCACAAACATTCACGTGAAACTTTGCGATTTCATTAAAAGGCATGCATTTGCACAATGTTCACAAATCATAATTTTAAGCTCATTTAAATTGAGTTCTCACTGCACAATTTGTGTTTATTTATCACCATATCAGTGTGAGGCATTAATCTGCGTGTTATCAGAAATTCACATCAGTAATGTACATACCTTATAAAGAAGCTGTGGTTGATGGGTAACCAAGTCATGGAGTGATATACAATAATTTAGACAATTTGTGGAATGAGGTTTTCCATTAGAATCAGTTTGCTTTCATTTTTTCTAGACAATTTCTGCCTAAATTCCTGACAATTTGGTGCCTAGAACTAGATGGACTTTGCTAACCCTGCCAGTATAATCTGCATTCAAACCCCATAGTGATTTTACATGGAACACAAACAATATTCCTCCTAATCACTAATGGATTAATTCAATTGTTCATTTTCTTAGGACTTAATCGAGGAATTGGAATCCGAACTGAGTGGCAATTTCTGCAGTTGTGTGATGGCCTTGTTTGTGAAGCCTAACATCTATGATGCCTGGTGTATAAAAGATGCCATTTACGTAAGTTAAGAGAACATGTATGGTAATGTTTTATTAGAATGGTTGGTAAGATTTTCATTTGAAAGAATGAGAAAACATCATCTAAGCAAGGAAGCAAAATGAAATTCCATTGAAACAGCCATCTCCCATAGTGTCTATTGTACACCCTGTTAGAACAATCATAATTAGGGGGGGGGGGGGTTGGGTTTAGTGGCGTGATCAGAGGGGTTTCAGTGGAGTGATCAGAGGAGTTTCAGTGGAAGCAGAGCTCTGTCCGTCCGTCCGTCCGTCCGGCTGGCTGTCCGTCCATCCGTCCCGGGTCATGTTTTCTGGACTTTTTTCCATAACGGATGCATGTACAACTTTGAAATTTGGTCACAATATCTCCCTCAAGAATTGTAAGAGTGAGTTTGCATTTTAGGTGGATTGGTCCATCCTTGACCTACTTTAGGGCTATAAGTATGTCAAACAGTTTTCTGGACTTCTTTTCGTTACAGATACAGATATTGCCCTGAAATTTACACATAAACTTCCTTTCAGAGGAATACAAGTTCAGTTTGCATTTCAGCTGGATTGGTCTGTCCGTCCGTGACCTACATAAGGACTAGAAGTAGGTCAATCAGATTTCCAGGCTTTTTTTCATTATGGATACTGATATTGCTCTGAAATTTAGTCAAAATTTTCCTCTTGGAGGAATACAAGTTTAGCTGGGTTAGTCCATCATTGACCTACTTCTGGATTAAAAATAGGTCAAACAGTTTTCCGGGCCTTTTTTCATTATGGATACAGATATTGTCCAGATATTTAGTCATAGGCTTCCTCTTAAAGGAATACAGGTTCAGTTTGCATTTCAGCTGGATTGGTCCATCCTTGACCTACTTTTTGGGAAAAATAGGTCAAACAGTTTTCCTGGCTTTTTTTCATTACAGATACAGATATTGCCCTGATATTCAATCAAAAGCTTCCTCTCAGAGGAAGGCAATTGCAGTTAGCATTTCAGCTGGATTAGCGCACTATGACCTACAGTACTTTAGGGGTAGAAGTAGGTCAAAGAGATTTCCAGATTTTTTTTTTTGGTATGGTCACAGGTATTGGTATTTGCTCAGAAATTTAGTCACAACCTCCCTTTCAGAGAAATACATAATCAGTTCACATTTCAAACATTTCAACTTAATTGGTGCACCATGACCTACTTCAAGGCTAAAAGTAGATCAAATGGTTTGCTGGACTTTTTATCATCATAGATAGGTATTGCTCCGACATTTTGTTTCACCCTCACTCTCAGAGAAATACATAATCAGTTCACATGTTGGATGGATCAGTGCACCAAGACCCACTTTAATCTATTCAGAATGTGTGTTGTATCAATTCAGAGTGCACAATATGCTCTTCCAAGTTGAATTTCACTGTCCGACGGGCATATATTGTACCGTCTGCGGTATTCTTGTTACCGATGTTATAGGGCCGGAAAAATGTCATTGGGCGGAAGGGTCAATGTACTATAAAGTTGTTGAAACATAAAATAGGGATGAAATAAGGTGCAAAGAAAAAATGAGCTGCAATGTTTGGGATGAAAAAGGGGCCAAAATGTCTTTGGGCTGAAGTGTCTCAAAAAGCTGGGCCAAAGTGTCTCCAAATATTGGGCCGAAATTTTTGACCACCATGTGAACCCACCTCATTGATACCTACCTTGTGATCTACATATAGGAATACATGTACTGTCTAATTGAACAGAAAAAACAAAATATATATTGATTTTACATTTAGAACTGAAATAATACACATAAAACTGAACACACACCCCCTGCTCACATAGATGTACATTCACAGAACTAGTATAATCCTATAGGTGCATTTTGAATTTCAACCAACAGTGTCTGCCGAAGCTCTGCCTTGGCATTGAAACTCCTCTGATCACTCCACTGAAACTCCTTATGATTGTACTAACAGGGTGTTGTAAGTCTTATAATTGTTTGGTCACCATGTTGCAGGGCCTTGGAACAGATGAGTCTGTCCTTATTGAAATTTTTGGAACACGGACACCAAAGCAGATTCAATCCATTAGAGAATGTTATGGTTCAGGTATGTATTGTTTAGAAAGTTGTAGGCATCATTAAATTTACATTCATATAAAAGATGGTACTGTCGAAGGGAATATTTATATTGCATATTTAGGAGCAGATCCTGAAATTTTTCAAATTAACTTCCTTCTATCTCTAGTTGAGCATCTGTCAAAGTCTTTTAATTTAATTGCTTCTGCCAAAGTCAAAACAAATAACCATGATTTTTAGCTCACCTGAGCCAAAGGGTCAAGTTCGGCCAAGTGAACTTTTCTGATCAAAATTTGTCCGTTGTCTGTTTTCGTCGGTGTCGGCGTAGGCGTAAACTTTTCACATTTTCATCTTCTTCTCTAGAACCACTGGACCAATTTCAACCAAACTTAGCACAAAGCATCTTTGGATGGAGGGCTTTCAAGTTTGTTCAAATGAAGGGCCCATGACCCCTGGGTGTAGGATTGGGCCACAATACAGGGCTCGAAATTAACATATGCCCGTCAGTCTGTGACTGGTTAAAAGTCTGGCGGACTGACTGACATTTGTTTTACATACTAATATATAGAAAAAAATCTTTAAAAATCTTCTCAAGCACCATAGGGCCTAAGAAGTTTGCATTTACATGAAAGCTTCCTGACATACTGCAGATTCATGTTTGTAAAACTCATTGCCCCTGGGGGTAGGATGGGGTCACAGTAGGGGATCAAAGTTTTACATACAAATATATAGAGCAAAATCATTAAAAATCTTCTTCTCAAGATTCATTGGGCTAAAGAAGTTTACATTTACATAAAAGCTTCCTGACATAGTGCAGATTCAAGTTTGCAAAAATCATGGCCCCCGGAGGTAGGTTGGGGCCACAATAGGGACCAAAGTCTTACATGCAAATATATTAAATTTATATGGAAAATCTTTAGATATGGTCCAAGGTGACTCAGGTGAGTGATGTGGCCCATTGGCCTCTTGTTGATGTGTAAAGACAAAGCATATGCAGGCAATAAATGATTACATCAGAGAAATCATGTACAGAGATGGAGTGGGTAGTGGGGTGCAACTTAAGTTGATTTATTTATTTTCAAAGTGGTGATTGTAATTAACCTCCTGAAATGGCATGTGAAATATTTCCAACCAAAAGATACAAATCTAACCGATGTAAATTGTTATGTCTGCTCGGCAGAACAGGGTTGACTCGGTCAACAACAGCAGAAATCAAACAACGTGGTATCTGCCATTTTAGGAACTACTTTATTATTGTGTATTCATGCGCATGTCAATACTAATATAAGAACCACGCATTATTCCGGAATTACATATTCAAATTATAGTTCATAACATTCCTTCCCACCAAATATGATAGTCCATGGGGAAAAGTCCATATGCTAAAAATTCATTTTAAGGATTGAATTGTTCTAATGATAATTCACTGTTCATCGCTAGAATGACAAAATTATATTTTCTTCTTTCAGTAATAATAACAAGCTTTCAATCAATTAACTTGAACACATAATCTGAACAAAATACACTTTGTCACGGTGCAACATAATTGCTAACACGAATACTAAAAAAAAACAAAGAAAAAGAGACCTTTCTGGCCCCAAATAGATTGCAAGGGGATTATTATGCCCCTGAAACACTGCAATCATAAACGGAATCACTTGCACGATACAAAGTCTTTGTAACGACTTGGCGGACCAGCTGTGCGCCTTGGATTTCTTCTCGGTTCCGAACGCTGATCAGTTTGCTGAATCTGAGGTGGAGTACTGACCTCTTGACTAGGTGGTTGACTATCCTGACTAGACATATGGATATCTTGACTTCGCGAATCAAGCTGTGAGTCCTGCCTGGGAATAGCACCGGATTGCTGATTTACAGAGATATCATTTGTAATAGGTGTATCTGATGCACTGACGTTGGCCGCGAACTCCTGAATCTGATCAATGTGTCGTCTCCACGTTTGACCTGGTGCCACTTCTACACGATATGAGACTGGGCCTGTTTGTTCACTGATAGTTCCGGATACCCAGTTTGATATTGCGTTTTTACGATAGTCTCTTACAATCACCTCCCTTCCTGGTTCGAACGCACGTAGTGGACTTCCTCTTTTGTTAGCCATGTCAAATTGCTTACTCTTGACATCCCGCTCAGTGTTCGGTTTCACCAAATCCAGTCTAGATGATAAAGTACGTCCAAGAAATAGTTTTGCAGGAGACTCTCCCGTGGTTGCATGTGAAGCATTTCTGTATGCTAAAAGAAAATTTGCCAATTTGGTTTGTAAAGATCCGCTGTCTTTTTTACTTGCTTTCATGGCTGACTTAAAAGATTGGACAAACCGCTCAGCTAGTCCATTGGAACTTGGGTGGTAAGGAGCGGAGGTCACATGTTTTATGCCATTGGCTTTGGTAAATTTCTGAAAGTCAGCAGATGTAAATTGGGGCCCATTGTCACTCACTAAGACTTTCGGCACTCCATTTCTAGAGAATATGCATCGCAACACATCAATAGTAAGATCTGATGTCGTTTCGCGCATTTGGATCACTTCCGGCCACTTTGAATGGGCGTCAACTGCTATAAAAAACATTGAGTTCAAAAATGGCCCGGCAAAGTCAATATGAACACGATCCCATGGGCTAGTGGGCCACTCCCATGGGTGAACTGGGGCGGATGGTGGTGAACGTTTAAATTCGCTACATCCTGCACATGATTTTGAAATATTTTCAATGTCTTGGTCGATGCCTGGCCACCACACCAAACTCCTGGCCAAGGCCTTCATTTTTGCTATCCCAATATGCCCTACATGCAGATCGTTCAGAACATGGCTTCTCAATTTCAGTGGAATTATCACACGCATACCCCATAGAAGACATCCGTTGTGCACAGTTAATTCATCTCTGCGGCTGAAGTACGGATACAGGTCCTTGTCCTCTGATTTAATGTATGTGATCCACCCATTCATGACAGACTCGTATACATGCGATAAAACTGTGTCGCGTCCAGTTTCCTGTTTTATTTTGGCGCTCGTAATTGGTAACTGTTCAATTTGCGACATGTACATTATGTCAACACTAGTGTCTTCGGAAGTTTCACATTCGGATAATGGCAGTCGCGATAAACTGTCTGCATTTCCATGCATTTTAGTATTTTTGTACATGATTTCATAATCATATCCTGATAGAAATAAAGCATATCTTTGCATGCGTGCAGCTGAAGTTGTTGAAATTCCCTTTTCTGGATGAAAAATAGACACTAACGGCTTGTGATCGGTGAGTAACGTAAAATGTCTCCCATATAAATAGGTATTGAAACGCTTTACACCCCACACTATACCCAAGGCTTCGCGGTCAATCTGTGAATAGTTTTTCTCTGCAGCCGATAGTGATCGTGAGGCATACGCAATAGGCCTTTCTGACCCATCATCCATCACATGTGATAAGACGCATCCTATGCCGTATGGCGAAGCATCACAAGCTAATCGTACTGGCTGATCGGGATTGTAGTGTGTCAGAACTTCTTCGGATGTTATCATTCGTTTAATATCCAAGAAGGCTCTATCACATTTAGGGGTCCACTCCCATTTCTTCTCCTTTGACAACAGCTGATGTAACGGATATAATGTGCTAGACAGATTTGGCAGAAATCTGGCATAATAGTTCACAATTCCTAGGAATGAACGCAACTCCGATACATTTGTCGGCTTTGGAGCATTGATAACTGCATCGATTTTTGCCTGTGTTTTGTGTAATCCTTCACTGTCGATTTCATGTCCACAATATGAAACGCGCTCCCTGAAAAACTCACACTTATCTAAGTTTACTCGCAAATTGTAGTCATCCAGTCTCTGCAGTACTGCTTCCAAATTTTGTAAGTGTTCTTCTTCACTCGTTCCTGTGATGATCATGTCATCCATTATACATTTTACCCCGGCCAGCCCTTGTAACACAGTATCGATTGTGCGCTGCCAAATGGCTGGCGCTGAGGCCACACCAAATACTAATCTGTTGTATCTGTACAATCCCTTTTCAGTATTGATAGTCAATAATTTTCTGGATTCGTCTGGAGGCGCAGTCAAGCCTCTCAAGAGCTGATAGGTTGGGCCTCCCACCAAACTCAATAGCGCGGGAACTTTCTTCTCGACTTTCACCTCGTTGCACAGAAAATACTGTTCCAGTCTTTCACTATATGAATCCCACGTTTCCACATGGCTATCATATACCTCGATTCGTCCGATAACTGATTTGGCCATCCTCGTCGCCAATATGTTATGTCTGCTCGGCAGAACAGGGTTGACTCGGTCAACAACAGCAGAAATCAAACAACGTGGTATCTGCCATTTTAGGAACTACTTTATTATTGTGTATTCATGCGCATGTCAATACTAATATAAGAACCACGCATTATTCCGGAATTACATATTCAAATTATAGTTCATAACATAAATATTTCAAAATAATAATTACCTGTATCCATCGTCCTCACTTTCAAATCTGCCACTGATGTCTGAGTTTTTAAATTCATGTTTATTCCTGGGTAAATTTTGTTTTCAGTGGCAACTCCAGACAAGCCAGCAACTGAAAGTCAAATTGAAGAAGACATTGAGGGTGACACAAGTGGAGACTTCAAAAGATTCCTGATATCTGCCTGTCAGGTTTGAAAGTTCATTATCAATAGTGAGGCCACAGTTTTTTTATTTCTTGGTTTACTGATCCGCCGACCCTAATTTCTGGGGAATCGGGGAAAAAAAATAAAATGCAAATTTCTACTTTTTTTTTATTCCGCCGATTCTACCCAACATGTCAAATCAAAAATAAAAACAAAATGCATTTTCAATTTTACGAATAGAAAATCGTGAAACGCAAACCTATTGATTTGTATTTGGTAATCACTATTCATTTTGCGAAATATCTTTATTCCGTATTTTTAAAAACCATGTAAACAGATATGGCTACGCACGATGACAGTAACGATACCTATATCATTCCTCTCGACGAAGCAGATGCCAGATGGCATTTCATCACGAAAAAAAAAGGAATTGATAGAAATAGATATTTCGCTTACAATTGGTGGTATTCTTGCTGCTAACATAACACGAAATGCAGTGCTATTTAGGTGTTTAAAGATAAGAGGAAGGTACGGTTGTTAGCGACTTTACTAGATAGGATGTTCTATCGTTAAAGTGATAATGTTCTACGGACCCGGTTTGAGTGTAGTGAGGGCCTGTACCAAGACAAAATTAGATTATTCTAACTAGTGACTTTATACCACAGCAGTACATGTCATAATAAATGTATTTGAATACATGTACGTGCATCACTGCCGTCAAAGATCCTAACAGGAGAACAGTGTGAGAAATTGTTAGATGCTTTTGATATTATAATGAACGCCTGTAAAAAATATGACCAGATAAAACTCAGAAAGGTATGCATATTTCTCGTAAATTAGTATACCTTGTGTAGTGGTGGAAAGAATTTGAGTATCAAATAAAAATGAAAAACAAGAAACATTTCTTTCAAAAAGGTGGTAGATAATTCCATGGGCATGTCTATGTGGGGAAAATGGGGTTAAAAATTATTTCATAGGGGTATAAACATTCTGAAATTAAAAATGGAATTACTACATACAATTGTAATAGTGCTTAAAATTAAAAAAAATCAGAGAGGGCTACATTATTGCAGCTAGGACTGGGGTTCTTCCTTTACTTTTGCATTTCTCTTTAGACATTGCTACGTCATCTTTTGATGCAGAACTTTACCCGTGTGATTCTTGAATTTCTTTGTTACATGTACAAGGCTGAGGCTTCTGTTTTTTACTATTGATAAATCCAAAGTGCTCTAAACCTCGTTTTCCCGCCATCTTGATTGTTTTGACCGAGACTAAAAATATTTATTCAGACTTCCGATCCCGATTCTAAAATTTTACTGGTTGCCCAAATTATCTTCACTCGCGAAAATGCGACTTAATTGTAATCTCTAGTCGCAAAATTGATTTTCTGGTCACAAATGCGACCGTTTTACTCGCAACTTGGAGCACTGACTGATATATGTAATATTAAGTAATAATAACTAAAATGAACAATAACTTCAGGTGCTTGAATTGTATATGATTATATGATAAAGAAACAGAATTTCTCTATTTATATTGCAAATTTACAACTCATACCCAGAAAATTTGACATTCATATATAATTGAATTCTTCCTCAGAGGTAGTGCAACTAAATTTAACCACAAAAAATAATCTCACTTACCTTTTTCAAGTTGAACTCTATTTTTAGTAAAAACTTTTTGCTGTAGCACCCATATTCGACAAAGGTCAGACTTCAAAAAACCTAGTGCATAACTTCAATATATATACTTACTTTCTGCAAAGTTTCAAGGTTGTACATACATTTAAATGCCTTTTATCTTAATTATCGGCAATTTTTCCAAACCCGGGCCAAAAGGAAACTGGATGCGGTCGACCCGGGCCGGCGTTATTTATTCCGATTTAATTGATAATACTTTGATTAATTAACCAATAATAATGGTCCTAAAAAAATATCACCGACTGACAAATTATGTCTACTTTATGAATATTTAAACTGAAGATAGGGTTTAAAGAGGATTATATGGAGAGCAATTAATTACTATGTATATCCTGCCTGATTAAAATTAAAAATGGTAATTTATTAAAAATTAAACACATTTTAACCATACTAATTATGATCTGTATAATAATGGCTTAAAATATTGTATTTATAGTGCTAGTATTCATTTCTTTATTAATAAAAGATATATAATTTAAAAACATCTTAAAACGTCAAGATATGAAGTGTGCATATTCATAATATAAAATGATGGTATTATATATCTAATTTTTAAATGAAATAATTAACAACACAGTATATGTACATCAATTTTATTTTCAAAATGGCACTCAAGTAAGTCTGCATATGCTTGTTAAATTTAAGGATCATGAAAATTGCAATTTTGGTAGCCCTTCAATTTTGTGGCAGTTTTTACCCTGCCTTTAAGGCTCAAGGGATGTGGGAGTCCTGAAATTTATGTCCCCTTTGTCCCAAAAATGCTTCATACCAAATTTGAAAGGAATTGGAATGATCATACTTATCAAGAAGTTAAAAATGTTCAATTGTTAACGCACGATGACAGACGACAAGCAATTGTAATGTCATCCGAGACCTAAAAATCGTAGAAACGACTTTTTACATAGTTTCTACCATTTAATAAATCGTAGAAACGATTATTTTTATATTTTCTGCTAGGTTAAATTGGCACGAATACGCCGTCGTAAGTAACTTAATGATAGTTAGGTTAAAATTTAAATTAAAAAGATGGTTCTTATGAGGATACCTCCAAGTGGTAAGAACCGTGCAATGTCACGTTTCATGAGATTGTGCACGTGATAGCTAACATCCTCATTTTATTCGGAATTTTAATATCTGGCCCGGGTTACCGTATCCGGTTTCCTTTTGGCCCGAGTTTTAATAAATCGTGAATATTAAATATATAAGACTCGCATAACAATTGCTACAGCATTTTGGTGATAAATTATCATAATATTTATGTAAATCATGTGTAGTTTCATTGTTGTGTCACATAGTTTAATCGTAATCGCAGAAAAATGTGTATTTTTCCTCGCTACCCATTTTACCAACCTGAAATAAACAAACGTTGATATTTTCACAGTGAAGCAAAATTATGCCGTAATTTTTGTAGCGAAGATCCAATGTATCATCCACATTGTGATTAAGAAGTTTCACACCAAACGAAAATAAAATAACAAAGAAAACTAAAAAATTTGGATTACGAAGGTGATCTGACCCGGCCCGGTTTTTACTACCCATTTTACCAACTATCATTGGCGTCCATGTTAGCCAATCAGAATGTTGTTCCCGGCGGTTAATTCAAATTGAAGCTCTGGGAGGTGTTTTTTAATTGGTTATATGTTGGTTATATATAATTTATGGATAATTTTCATCACATATAAGATCATTAATTTATAGCAACTTCAATTCTGTATTTCAGTGTCTTTTAATAAAAGTCAGTATTCAATTTCTCACTTTATTTCACAAACATGATAAGATTCCACAATTCGTCTGCAAATACCTACATAATGTGGAATATAAATCAAAAGCAAACTGTATCCAAATTCATTACTTATCGGACACCCCTGCAGACGTTCACACCTTTTTATGAAACGCCGGCCCAAATTCTCGACATCCTGTATACGAACACCTGTGTCGAGTTATTCCCACCACTCGTCTGCTATATGTAAACCCAATGAAGTTGTAGTATAGCTTGTATTTATTTTATTTTTGACTGAGAGGGAGATAGACAGCTTAGCTGCAAGCACGTAACATCGTTTTAGAAAGAAGGGGGTGGGGGGGGGCGCACTTCTTCATTAGTCCTAACCCGTACCAGCCGTAAAATTTAACATGTAAAGAAAACAAATTGGGAAATAAAAAGAATTATTAGAATGAAAGGGAATGTATAATTAATCACAAAGAAATTGTACTTTCAAGATTTATACTGAACTTTTTAAACTTCCTGTATCTGCATACATACATGTATATTATAATCAATAATTACCGATGTTCTCTCTCTCTCTCTCTTGATGTTGCTTTCATTATTCAATACATCTAAATTAAAAATGATTTCATATAGAAATTAAAACTTTTAATAATCGATAGCGTATATAAATAGAAGCAACTCAAATGCAAAATCGTTTAAGTCATTTTTCTTTATATTAATATTGGTCTTTTTTTCATGAACTAGTTGCATTTGACACCGAGGTTTTACATCCTTAAATATTGATTACAGGCACATAGAATCGGAGAGTGTGTAATATGAAAGCTTGAAAGTTATCCTTGTAGCGACTTACCCATTGCACGATTTAAGAAATTGAAGTCGGAAGGGGAAACTGAGACAGTTTGAGTGGATGAAAATCCCCCCCCCCCCCCCCTCCACCCACACATGTACACAATTTAAGGTTTTCATAATCGGACAATTCAAGCACCATTTTTTTTTTGTTATCTTATTGCTTGTCAAGAATTTTACACAAATTAACCGGCAACATGCCCCTTCTGATACATTAAAAAATATAATTTATGTTAGCACGGGGCTCTATAAAGTTTAATCTGCAGTTTGGTCATCCTTCGTCATTCAATAACTTTTTTAAAATAAAAAAAATGTTTGTCGGGTTAGCGGGACTATGATCTATGACTATAACAATGACCTGTGTATAAATATAGGTTTTCTTATCAGTTACGGACATCATATTTTACACTTTACTCATGACCCCTTATTTTTGTACAGTGGATTTCTTCAATTAGGGATCAATGCATAAAAAAGCTGCTGTGTATTTTATTTCTATATCCAATGACATATATCAATGAAAACATAAAGCACGAGAGAATAATTTATGATCACAAAATCAACGATAATGACTTTAAGCTAAGTTAGCGTCATCCATTTTTTGGATGTCCGTAACTGCAGTTACCGATATCACTTTGACCCAGTCTGAGTTAAAATCAGACCCCATAATGAGTATATAGGGTCTGATTTTAATCAGACTGCACTTTGCCCCCCAGTGATCATGCCGAATATCACTTTTTAAAATGTAAATCGTAGTAGTAATACGGATTTAGGATATTCTTTATAATCAAAATTAAACACTTTAGCAAACAATTTTGTGAATTATTTTTTTATTTTGGTCGACTAAATGCAAATCGGCCCTAAGGCACATGTATAAGTGAAAGTGCTTGCATTCGAAATTTAACTGCGTCTCTCTCTCTCTCTCTCTCTCTCTCTCTCTCTCTCTCTCTCTCTCTCTCCAGTGATATTGGGTTAATATATATAACTTTTATTTTGGATTTGTGCTTGTTAAAATACATAAATCATAGTCATGTCAAATTTGAATTAACCGCCGGGAACGACATTCTGGTTGGCTAACACGGACGCCAATGGCGCCAATAAATGCAGTCTGAAATACAAGATATAAAATTAGCCATAGCTCATTCAATTCTCCTTCAATGTGAATGACAATTTGGATACAATATGTACATGTATTTACAGGCATGAACTATCATCCTAGAGGTGTTTTTTGATAATACATTGGTGTTTTCGGTACTTTTAATGGTGTTTTCAGGAATTACCTGGTGTTTCCGGTAATTCCATGGACCGCTGGGTTTCTTCTCCAGAAGCATACTGTAAAATATACAGGATGGCCCAATGCAATACAACTTTTGCCAGAGTAAATACTTGACTTATTAGCATCCAGCATGTTTCACAGTACATTTCTATTCAGTTTCAAAATATAAACAAACAAAATGTATACATGGTGTTGATTTTTTACTTGCAAGATATTCATATTTTAAAAAAAACCTTGTAAGTCTTATATTTACAAAAGCTTTTACTATGGCGAGTAGAAATTTTGAACATGGCGACTAGAAATTTGAAAATGGTGACCAGAAATATTTTTAGGTCGCCATTTTGCGACCTGATAGCAGATGCGACTTGGAGCACTGTATCATGTTTTTTTATTAATCAATAAAAGTCCTGCGGCAATATGTGATGTGTTTTTTTTATATATATATATCGGCATTTTTACAAGACAAATATCCGTACCTGTATCCGGAAACAATCGTGTCCGCTCATGTTACCGATACGGAACTAACATTTTTTCCACTCGTCAAAACTCGTTTTGATAATTTACTTTACAATTCTGCCTCCTTCAACACTAAGGCCATAACAAATCATAACAGTCCTCCAGATAACTACCACAAAATAAATCCCTACCCAAATTATTTACTCTAAATATTGCAACCCGGCCAATTGAGTCTTTGACCCATTTTTTATCTAATATTTTTAAAATACGTGTTTTGTTTATTTGTACTCACGAAATAATGTTAATGATATATTGAAAATAAAACAACGATAGATATTAAAAATGTTTATTTTACTTTAATTTTTTTTCTCTTGACTGACCCTAAATTTTATTTTTAAAATCTGTAAACCAATAAATTTAAAAACTGTGGCCCGAGCACAGTGAGCGGCCCTTTATAGCAGAGAAAATTTAAGTCTACACATTCTATCTCTTGGGCTCTAGATCTCACAAAGTTTTATCAAGGTCTCTTGGACTTTGAGTTATCGAGAGTCACCTGTATATTGAAACGCTTCACTTAGTGGTGTAATTACATATGTAATATCACTGCTATCGCACATGCTTTTGTGTTTAATTTTGATTGGATAATAGTTAAAACTTAATTCAGTGTTTTTCAATTAATTGCTTTGAAAATAATACAGTTTATATTTACTGAGACGCTTGATGGATTTAGCATGGTGAAAATTATTGACCAGGAAGTGCATGCACATTGTATTGATTTTGATTGCATAATGTTTTAACTTGCACAGCTCTCCATTAAATGAAGGAAATGAGGTGAACGTTTTACTGTATATAATGTAAGTATCTATTGAAGGATTCAATAGAACTTACTAAAACAAATGGCACAATTTTTGAAGGGGTGGGGGGGGGGGGGGGGGTGGGGGGGGGGCATTTGGGAAACATTTGTAATGTCCGTAAAGTTTTAAACCATTACAATTGGCACTAGTTGATTTTGAGTTTAGATTATGTCAAACTGCTTCAGACATAAGAATTAATTGTCTGCTCAATATCTTGAAAACCATATCAAACTTAATGCACTGTTATCCCCTCGAGTGTAAATGGCCCCTATTGATTCTGAGGTCACAAGGTTAAAAGGTCAAACTACTTCAGACATAAGAAAATATTGTACTCCAAAGGAGTAACTGTTTTTGGCTATATTTAGATCTATTTACTTCATAGTTATTTCGGATTTCAAACATTTCGGTTGAGCATCACTGAAGAGACATTATTTGTCGAAATGCGCATCTGGTGCATCAAAATTGGTACGGTATAAGTTTTACATGAACCCTATTGAATTTGCGGTCACAAGATCTGGGGTTAGACTATGCCAGACATATGTCTGTTCAATATCTTGTGAATCCTTTGCTTTAATTGATGGATATTATGCTTGATATTCGGGAATCCCCAATTCATCACTACCATTATAGATATGAATTTAAGAGACCCATTTCAATATTGTCACATGGGTGGCATATATATGTTTCTAAAACATTATTTGTTTAACATTATAGGGTGGAAGAAGAGAGTTGGATTCAGAAACACTAAATGATGCGGTAGAACCTGTCCTTTTTGAGGACAAACCAACTGGTCAGTTTAAGATCAATATGGAGAAATTGGTGAATATGCCTAAAGCAAAGATTGACGCTAAGGCCCTGTTTGAAGCAACTGAGGACCAATTAGGCACAAACGAAAAGGAGCTGATTCGTATTTTTGCTCTTCCTGAGGTTTACCAATCCAGGGCCACTTACGATGAATATGTTAAGGTACAACTATTTTGTTATGCTATCACATATTTCATATGTACATCAAACTTGATACCTCATACTCTTCAGTGAGTCCTCTTTGCCAGCAAATCGTGTCCATGCCCCTTTAAGGCTGAGTACAGATTTACCAGAATGCGCACATCAAATCAATGATTGCTCTCATCAATTGAGACCAGTAATTGATTTGATGTGTGCATCAATTTGATTATTGCGCACAATAATTGAATTGGTGATATCTTCAAATAATCAAGATATCTTCAATCATTTGAGTTTATATTAACTCTGCACTCCATAGATGGCAGGTCTGATACTGAATATTGCACAAAGGAAACATTAACTGTTAACCTTAATAAAACTAATGTAATGATTTTCTCAAATAAGAAAATTGACACAGATAGCTCAACATTGTTTTTATTACATTTACAAACACAGAATCTTTTCTTTTATTATGCCTCCCTTCAAAGAAGAGGGGCATATTGCTTTGTACCAGTGTCGGTTGGTCGGTAGACCACATGTTGTCCGCTCAATATCTTGAGAACCATTAACTTGATTGTAATGATATTTCATGTGTGGGTTGGTTATGAGTAGAAGAGGACCCCTATTGTTTTTCAGGTCCAAAGGTCAAGGGTCAATCTACTCTGGACATGGGAATATACTGTCCAGTCAATATCTTGAGAACTCTTGCTTGACAGACATCATACTTGGTACACTGGTACACCCTAAGGAGTAGATAACCCTTATTTATTTTGAGGTCACATGGTTAAAGGTCAAGGGTCAAACTGGACATAGGAATATACTGACCACTCAATGTCTAGAGAACCCTTTGCTTGACAGACATCAAACTTGGTACCCTGGTACATTTTCAGGAGAAGATGATCCCTATTGATTTTGAGGTCACATTGTCAAAGGTCAAGGGTCAAACTGGACATAGGAATATACTGTCCGCTCAATATCTTGAGAACTCTTTGCTTGACAGACATCAAACTTGGTACACTGGTTGTGCGGTATAGATAAGTTTATTCCAATTTTGGGCCCAGAGGGCATAACAGCAAGACAGCTTATAAAGAACGAAATTTCAAAAAAGTTTACAACATTAACTACAGATTACATAACTGCAAACTACATGTGGATGTAGCATATGGGGGAAACGAATTGCCAATCAGGTGTATATGTAAGTAAATGGACAATATCAGTATTGTACCAACATATGTTTTAAAGCATCACCTCTTTTTCTGAAAGTTTTAACTAAATATTCACTCAATTTGACAATTACTGGTTTGTCTTCATTAATCATCAACCAAGTAAATTTGTCCTTATTTGTTAAATAGATAAAAGTTTTGTTGAGCTTGTATATATCATGAAAAAACTTAATTCTTTCTTCAACATAGAATGGACAATTAGTGAGGAAATGAAATTCATCTATACAATTTAGGTTACATAATTCACATATTATTTTGTTTCTTTCTAGAGGAATCTTCTGGCCAGTATTGCTTTTTATAAATTCATATTTTCCTTTTCAATTTGAAGGTCATGTGCACTTATTTGAAATAGAGTTTTTCTGAATTCTAGGGATTCTATAAATATGTGATTTTCCATATAAAAGTTTTCTTTATACAAAAAATATGTTGTGAGTTTTCCTGATTTCTGACCCTTGATCTTCATGTGTTTTTGACCAGTAAAGTCAAAATTGTTTCCGTACTTGATTCTTCATTGTTTTTTGAAAAATGAGAATTTGAGATTTTTGCAATTGGATACCAATTAAATGCCCATTTTTTTCTAAAGAGATTAATGTTTTTGTACCAACAATTTATATCATATGAATTCACATTGATATTTTCTGTATAAGCACTTTATAAGAGGGATGATTCTGGGCAATTCTCAAGTCTATGCCAATATAGTAAAATACTTTGGATTATAGAGCAGAACATAGGATATCTACCCAATTCAGAAATTATTGCAGCATTAGTACTTTTTTTTACGGCACCCAGTAGATGTTTACAAAACTTAATATTCAGGTTTTCTACCTCCTGTTCTAATAATAATAATAATGATTGGTTTTATATAGCGCTTTTTCCAGCTGCTCAAAGCGCTTTTACAATACATTATTACCCCGGCAGACCTTATATCAATCTAGAACTTTCTCAGCTTCCTGGGAAGCATACAGTGCAAGCTGCCGTTACAGGCGCTAGAGCACTAACATTCTAACAATATCTTTCACTGTCTATAGCCAGGTACCCCTTTTACACTCGGGTGGACTGAGGAAATTCATGTAAAGTGCCTTTCCCAAGGACACAACGTCGGCCCTGCCGCGGCCAGGACTCGAACCCACGACCTATCGGTCGAGAGTCTGACAGCCTAACCACTAGGCTACCTACCTTTATGTATATAACCTCCCTTGTTGGAAATCATGGATGAGTCGACTCTGAGACCCTTTTAGAGTTTTGGCCTTTGATTTTAAAATGTATTGTGAGTACATACCAGACCATGATTGTACATGTGATATGTATAGACTCTACACCAAATTTCATGATTTTCCAACCCCAATCATGCTGTCATGCCTGTGCATCAAAATTCACGCAAAATAATAGGCTTAAATTGTACAGATTTTCAGGTCTAGGCCTATAAATTCTGTCTAATATTTAATTCACTCCAATTGAAGTCCATTGTTTTGATTGCATAACATGTCAATTTCCTACAACTGGACTTCCAAATGCTTGGTTCATCTCCCACAAAAGTGTTCTGCACTGTGGTCAGAAATAGGTCAAACAGGAATTTTGTTTAAAGGTCATATGAAACGATATCTGAAGAAATTGAGTTATGTATGGAAATTCATTAATCAAGGTTTATTAAACAATAATTCATTTTTAATTTTTTTGTTCAATGCATTATAACGTCATAGCAGCTGATCAAATGTACTCGATCACGAAAATTATTTTTGATGATCGCGGCTGATCTCCCTTGCTGATGACGTCAAAAAGACCCACTGTGATGTAAACAACTAGGCCTTATATAACATGATATAGGCCTATAACGAAGTATTTTAAAACTGCATAGCTTTGAAAAATGCCAAAGTGTACTGCATTTAATTGTAGTACATGTGTTAGGTTGTAGAAGAGGGTGAATATATACCTCTTCCCAAGGGATAGGCCTACCAGATTTAGAAGAAAAAAATATATGGGTATACAAAATCTCCGACGCGATGGATTCAGTGTTGCCATGAACATTGCACTTCATTACATCCGTCGGTAGCCAAACAATGTGGACACAAATAGATCAATTTCAAATCAGACGCTGTGCCAATAATTTTATATTTTCCAAAGACTGAGACAAATTAAAATATAAATTAAAGTAAACCACTTAGTTAAAGCAAAGACACTGGTATGTATTACTAAATTACACAAAGGTTGGATATCATTGTAATCACAAAAAAACATTTCATCAATGAACGTGAACTTTGAATAAATCTACTCAAAATTATATTCTATTTTCATATCTTATCTACATTACAAACTCTATCAGTCAACAGCATTCGTATAGTTTCATGTTTATTAGGCCTATACGTGTAATATACATGTACCTACACTAGTATCCCAAAAGTGTGTAATTTTTATTTTCTTATTATTAATTGTAAAATTCAGTTGAATTAAAATTGTAAATAAACCTTTAATTCTGAAATTCAAAAAGAAAATCATCATGAAGTATCATACAGAAATTATAATTTATATTCCATATACTATATCAGTACTGATATTACTAAACATGCTTATCAAAAAATTTTTTTTTTTTTCTCATTAAAATAATATTTGAACAGCGGGGATGTAGTGAGAAAGTAAATACCTGCTATAGAATTATAAACGCAAGCAATTTTTTACGATTGAAAAATATAGAAGCACCCCCCCCCCCTCTCCCATTAAAACAACGATTTTATACTTAAATTGGGACACATGAGGAAACACTAGCTAATTATGAAGAACCGTGCACAAGTACAGCAGATGACATCCATGATAAATTTACCACATTTAGGGTACTCTACACTTACAAGAATATTTTAGCGCTATTTCAATATTGTGGTTATTCCTATCCCGTGGGTATCCGGGTTAGAATAGGTCCTTGAGCAGTATCCCTTTGCTTGTCAAAAGAGGCGGTTCTTCTGATGAGACTGCAAAAACCGAGGTCCCGTGTCACAGCAGGTGTGGCACGATAAAAATCCCTCCCTGCTCAATGACCATAAGCCCGAGCATAGGCCTAAATTTTGCAGCCCTTCACCGGCAGTGGTGACGTCTCCATACGAGTGAAATATTCTCGAGAGGGGCGTAAAACAATATTCAATCTCAATCAATCATCTTATAAAAAGGAAAATGGGATTGCCATTACAGATTTTAAACTATTTCATAAATGAAATGTACACGAGTTCAAACGACTAGAACTAATCTTTTTAAATAGATAGTTAAACTTCAGTATCTGATGGCATGGGGTCTTGAAATCCACAGGCATCTGCATGATGTATGACAGTACCCCCCCCCCCCCCCCCTTTCCATTCTGATTTTTTTTTTCTGCGGCGATAATTTCTCCAAAATATGTGGATTCTCTGTCTAACCCTTCCCAATTTCGATTTATGTAATTGTTTGACTTTCCCACTTGTTGTAAGATTTAGAGATTGGCCTTTTACAAGCTTTATTGTTACCGGTAGAAGGTCAATCTCTAAAGCTTACAAAAAGTGGGAAAGGATTACATAAATCGAAATTTGCATGGGATAGACAAGGAATCCATGCATTTTGGAGGAGAAATTATCCCCGATAAAAAAGTCAGAAAAGGAGGGGGTAGTAGTGACCATACTTCAGGTGCCTGTGCAGTGTTGACTTCTTCAATATCATCCTCTGTTGAAGAACGTTATTCGCTTGCCGTGCATCATTCCTGACTGGTTTAAACTGATATTGTTGAACCACAAAATCGGACAGTTCGTCAGAAAACAAAAATTAGTCCATATCCGTTAAATGCAGTGAGATATTTCGTTGAACAAAACGGTAGGCCTACACTATTTTCATTGCGTTGTTTACATTGATGGGTCGTTGTGACGTCACAAACACACATAATCAAGAACGATAAGCGGGTAACAAATTCATTCTATGTACAAGTTTACAGCTTTATTTCTTATCAATCCAAAGACAATAATTTTTTATTCAACACTGTTTGACCTTCATTCATACCCATCTTTATGTTTTTAAAGTAAAATATCATTGTTAGAAATCGTTTCATATGACCTTTAAGAAACCAAGCCATAAATGTCATTGCTAATCTAACTGACATCTTTTAAATTTGATTTTATTAGTCCCATACCAACAAAGGCGGAGGGAACTTTAGGTTTGCACTCCGTCCGTCTGTCTGTTTGTCTTTCTGTCCGTCAGTCAGTTGAATTAATTTTCCGCACTTTTTCAGCTCACTTGAAGGGAATTCAAGGTTGTTCAAATGAAGGGCCATGCCCCCTTCAAAGGGAAGATAATCACAAAAATGCCAAAATAGGGTTGGGTCATTAAAAAATCTTCTCAGGAACCACTGGGCCAGAAAAGCTGAAATTTACATGAAAGCTTCCCGACATAGTTGAAATTCAAGTTTCTTAAAATCATGTCCCCTGGGGGTGTATGTTGCAGCCACAATAGGGGATCAAAGTTTTGCATGCGAATATATAAAGAAAATCTTTAAAAATCTTCTCAAGAACCACTGGGTCAGAAGTGGAGATTTACCTGAAAGCTTTTTGATATAGAGTAGATTCATATTTGTTCAGATTATGGTCCCCGGTTGTATGGTAGGGCCACGATAGGGGATCAAAGTTTTACATGCAGATATATAGGAAAATCTTCAGAACCACTGGCCCTATTTCAATCAAACTGGAAACAATTCATCCTTGAGCGAAGGGGATTCAAGTTTGTTCAAATGAAGGGCCATGTCCCCTTCAAAGGGCAGATAATTACAATTAAAAATCTTCTCTAGAACCACTGGGCCAGAAAAGCTGAAATTGACTTACCTTTGATATTTAATATTTCAGCAACTATTGATCATTGTGCAAGTCATTTGTCATATGAAGTACATCGATTAGATGCAGTTTGGGGAGCATCCATCAATTTTACTGATATTCTTGTTATCTCTTACAGGGGTCTATGTTCCATCTAGTTTGTTAGTTTGTTTGCAATGTATCTCGAAAAATTCAGTAAAATGTAATGGAAGGGTAGGCCTTTGTTCAAGTATTTGATCAAATAAGATTTTGAGGTACATCAAAATTAAAAATATGGATGTAGGATGTAGGAACTGACTACAAGTTATCATCAATTTAAATATTTATATTGGGATCTGGACGACTGTGGGGAGGGGGGAACTGGCAATCTCTTTCAATGGTCTTATTTTGTATCTTAACACTATGTATGTATAGGGACACATACATGTTTAAAAATACTAGTATATGTTATGATCATATAAATTTCTCTTTTACATGTTATCTTTTCTGCTTGAGTGGTATGTGATTTTTGCTTTGAAAAAAGCATATTTCATTATCATTTCGTATCAGAAATAATCTTATTTAGTAATATTTAGTAAACCAGAAGTGATAAAAGAATTAGATAGGTTTCAAGAGGAATATATTTTGGTTCCAGCTGACAAAGCTTATTACAACATTGTCTTTGTTTGTAAGGCTCATTATTACAACTGTATTTTAAACGAACTTGGCATTAATTCCTCTTCTGGTAATCGTATTTAGTAGTATACTTCAACTGCCCTTTCAAAAGATGAAATTTTTCAAAAGCATGCTTTAGTTTTAGACACATTTAAAATCCCAGTCAATGGGTTAGATGAATATGAGTTACCGTACCTATACTGGATTCCTAAACTTCATAAAAACCCTTACAAACAAAGATACATTGCTGGATCCAGTAAGTATTCTACCAAGCCTTTATCTTTGCTCCTCACGAAAATATTAACAGCTGTGAAGGAGAAACTTCAATGGTACTGGGCCACTACATATGCCAGAAGTGGTGTAAATCAAATGTGGATTCTAAAAAATTCTAAAGAACTTTTAGTAAACTAAAATCACAAAGCTTTTCTCAAATCAACAACATCAAAAAGTACAACTTTTCATGCAACACTTTACAAGACCATTCCTCACGATAAATTAAAGACTAGACTTTTTGATATCATAAACAATTGCTTCTTCAACAAAAATGGAAAACGGAAATATTCATATCTAGTCATCAGTCATCCAAAGAATTACTTTGTTAAACACCATTCTGATTCCATGCACAAGTACTCTGAACTTGAAATTAAAAATATGCTGGAGTTCCTCATTGATATTATCTTCATAGTCTTTGGTGATCAGTTTGTCCAACAGTCTGTTGGAATTCCCATGGGCACGAATTCTGCTCCTTTTTTTAGCTGACTTTTTAGAAATATTCTTATGAAGCAGAATTTATTCAAAACCTTCTATGTGAGAAGAAAAAATCTCTGTGGCCTTCAATGCGACATTTAGATATATCTACGACATTTTATCCATTAACAATAATAATTTTCATTCATATGTCGATTCGATATATCCCTGTGAACTCGAAATAAAAGACGCCACACACAGAGTCATCCACTTCTGCTTTATACTTAGATATTTTATTGAAAATATATATTAACGGCAAACTAACAACTCAACTTCATGATAAACGGGATGATTTCAGCTTCTCCATCGTCAACTTCCCATATTTATGTAGCAATATTCCATTATCACCTGCATATGGTGTTTATATCTCTCAACTAATTTGATACACAAGAGCTTGTTCTGTATATGATCAGTTTTTAAATCAAGGCAGGCTATATACTGACAAACAAGTTGATGGTGCAGGGGTTTCAACAATCTTGTTTAAAGTCAGCATTTCGCAAATTCTATGGTCGTTATAACAATCTAGTTTGCCAATACAACCTTATCATTGGGTTAAATTTGTCTGACTTGTTTCATATTGATTGTTAGGCCGTTCTTGGCACACTGATTTTGACTACAGATTACTCCATTTACCTGATCAAGATATAGGACTCGTGGCGGATGTGACCAATTGACAGGGGATGCTTACTCCTCCTAGGCACCTGATCCCACCTTTGGTATATCCAGGGGTCCGTATTTGCCCAACTCTCTATTTGGTATTGCTTAAGTTATAGGAGTTATGAGATTGATCACTGTTCGTTATCTTTGATTTTTCATTGAAATCATTGTCTGTTATGTTTCTCTTGCTAGTATATGATGCACAAATACAAGTCATTGTTTTCATGAATTCATGTATTTCATGTCAGATCACTCAAAGAGACATTGAGAACACCATTGACAGAGAAACATCTGGAAACTTTGGTAAAGGACTTCTAACAATGGGTGAGTACATTTACAGTTGTAAGAAAAACAATTCAATTACTGTAACCACTTTAATAATTGTTTATAATTCACTGCCATTCATCTATCATAAAGTATATATTTTATGTAAACATGATATTATGTTGATTTACTTGCAGTAATGGCCCTGAAATGTCGCCCTAAGTATTTCGCTGAACGCCTTGTATGGACCATGAAGGGACTTGGAACCCATGATACAGATCTTATTCGCGTAGTTGTATCGAGATCAGAGGTAAATTTTTGTTACTAGGTCAAATGAATTTTATGATGATAGATTCTCTGCTAACCACTGTTAGTTATGTCACCATGCATGTCAAATATTAATGTTGACTTGTCAAATAATAATCTTTATAACCAGGATCTTGGTATCATTTACCATGCAATTCTTAAACCAATATCTTGGTGAAGTCCAAAATTACAATTTATTATCTGACACATCAAAAAATGATCTGACATCAACACAAAGGCTCACAAATGGATGGCAGAAATATGCCACTATCACTGCTATACAAACAATATGAGGAGACCTGATAAAACGGTATCAGTATAGAATGAACTCATGTATAGTTTGATATTATAAAAGCACATTTTGAATGTACAATTATTGTAATTGGTTGTCGTCTGTCGTCGTCCGTCGTGCGTTAACAATTGAACATTTTTAACTTCTTCTTAATAACTACCATGCCAATTCTTTTAAAATTTGGTATGAAGCATCTTTGGGACAAGGGGGAACTAAATTGTAAATTTCAAGACTCTAGCACCCCTGGGGCCCTAGGGGCGGGGCAAAACCTGCCCAAAATTGACCAATTTTCAAAAATCTTCTTCTCTAGAACCACACACATGTAAGAAAAACCAAAGGCATAGTGATGTAGAGCAGGAAGGCCTCTACCAAAATTGTAAATTTCATGATCCCCGGGGTAGGGGTTCTGACCCCAGGGCGGGGCCAAACTTGATATATAGTGTTTATGTGTAAAACACTTAAATAACATCTTCTTTAGTGCTGTTGATACTAAATTGAAACTGAATAGATATTTAGGAAGCACAGTTTGTCCTTTACCAAAATTGTAAATTTGATGATCCCAGGGGTAGAGGTTTTGGTATCAGGATGGGGCCAAAATGGTCAGTTATTAAATGTGTGAACAATAGACATTTTTAATTTCTTCTTGATAGCTATCATTCCAATTCTTTTCAAATTTGATATGAAACATATTTGGAACAAGGGGAATATAATTGAAAATTTAAGGATTCCTGCACCCTTGGGACCTTAGGGGTGGGGCAAAAACTGCCCAAAATTGACCAATTTTCAAAAATCGTTTTCTCTAGAACCCGACACATGTAAGAAAAACTAAATGCATAGTGATGTAGAGCAGGAAGGCCTCTACCAAAATTGTAAATTTCATGATCCCCGGGGTAGGGGTTCTGACCCCAGGGCGGGGCCTAACTTGGTATATAGTGTTTATGTGTAAAACACTTAAATAACATCTTCTTTAGTGCTATTGATACTAAACTGAAACTAAATGGATAGAGCAGGTAGTCTTTTGCCAAAATTGTAAATTTGATGATCCCAGTGTAGGGGTTCTGACCCCCAGGGTGGGGCCAAATTTGGTATATAGTATTTATGAGTAAGTGTGCTGATATTGTATAAAATCTAAATGCATGCTTTATAACCCAGGGTTATGACTTTATATCTTTTGATGTTTTAATGTTAATACACAGGGTCTATTATTTAAAGCCTTTCATCAGTGTATGCACTTTTGAGGGCAGTGAAGTTTTAAGAACACATCTTGTTTTAAACTGTTGCTGAACATTAGAATTGAGCTTAGATGTTCAGAACAGGAAAAAAATTTCTAGATTTTATAGCCCTTGGGAGTAGTGATAATTTTTCACTAGTATGCAGGTGACCGATAAGGCCTGTGGGCCTCTTGTTAGTTTTTACTCAGGTTTTTAGAGTTTACTAAGGTGACCTATTGCAACTGGTCATTGTCCGTCGTGCCATGTGATGTTCATTGTCTGTTGTGTGTTAACAATTGAACATTTTTAACTTCTTGATAACTACCACTTCAATTCTTTTCAAATTTGGAATGAAGAATGTTTGTGACAAGAGGGATATGAATTGCAAATTTCAGGACTCCTGCACCCCTGGGGCCTCAGGGGCAGGGCAAAAAATGACCAATTTTAAAAAAGAAAAGTCTACTCTACAGTCACACATCTTTAAGGAAAACTAAATGCATAGTGATACAGAACAGGAAGGCCTCTACCAAAATTGTAAATTTCATGATCCTCAGGGTAGAGGTTCTGACTCCAGGGTGGGGCCAAACTTGGTATATTATACTATATATAGTGTATATGTGCAAATTATACATGCAATTATATAATTTCTTTAATGATAGTGATACTAATAGTTATCTAAAAGGAGTGGGTATTCCTTTACCAAAACTGTAAATTTCCTGATCCCAGGGAGTAAAGGTTTTGGTTCCAGGGTGGGGCCAAAATTATTATAGTGATTATTGTCTTTATCATTTGAAAGACTTCTTTGAGTTTGCTGATACGGTATGATTATAATGAGCATGGAGCCCTCTACCAAATCTTAAATTCATGACTTCAAAATTCAGGCCCTAGGATGGGACTAGATTGGTCATATATTGAAAAGGCATCATATTTTAGAAAATCTTTACTTCCAAATATCAAGCAGTCAAACTTTTGGCATGATTATAATAGGCAAGAAGCCCTATACAAAAAAACAACAACAACAAAACCCAACCAAAAAAACCCTGTGAAATTCATGACCCCTGGGTTCAGGGTTCATGTCCCAGGGTAGGTTTTAGATTGAAAATGCATTATATCTTAGAAAATCTTCTTTATTTCTGGAGAAGGAAGCAAAATGTTTGGATGTCATGGGCATGGAGCGTTATACAAAAATTGTGAAATCCATGACCCAAGGGTTCAGGTACATGGGTGAGGATAGATTGGTCATAAATATGCTGTAAACAAACTTATTTTCAACAACTTTATTTTGCGATTTATCAGTGATGAACTGTTTCACAGCAAATAATTTTGATGACAGAGATAATCTTAAACAACAAGGTTCTTACATTAATATTGCAAAAATTTCTTGCACACAAATAGAAGGTGGTTTACAGCATTGAAAATACAGTATAAAATCTGTGTTCCTGGAAATCAAGCAGACAAACTGTTTATATGATGATAATGAACAATGTGAACTTTAGGTTTGAGCTCCAGGGTCATAAAACTAATTAAAAGATAAAGATGTTAAGAGTTTTATGGTCCTAAAATGGAGGTAAATTGATCATATGTTGAAAATGTAACATATTTTATAAAATCTTTACTCCTGGACATCAAGCAGGCAAACTGTTTGCATGACTGACTATTATTTCTATAATGAGCAACAAGCTCTTTTTAAAAACTGTAAAAATTCATTTGGTAATGCCCTTCAAAATCTCGAATAGAAAATTGCATTTCACTGTGATGTGATCTCACCTATAAAAGAATTTTAAGGTTGCTCACTACACCAAGACTTATATTTTTTATGACTTTATGTCACAAGATGGTGATTTAAATGTTTTGTTGAATTATTTGTATCCGAGATTTATTTGTCTATAATTGTAGTTCAGTGGATAAAGTATTGGGTTACTAATCTGCAGATCACAAATCTGCCAGTCTTTTGTTCATATCCAATGAAATAAATGTTTGAAAATCATGTTTTTAACCAAAATTCTATATTTTCTGTCTTTTTAGCTCACCTGAGCCTAAGGCACAAGTGAGCTTTTCTGATAAAAATTTGTCCATTGTCGTCAGCTTTGACGTCAATTTTTCACATTTTCATCTTCTTCTCCAGAACCAAACTTGGCACAAAGCATTCTTGGGTAGAGGGCATTCACATTTGTTCATATGAAGGGCCATGCCCCCTTCAAAGGGGAGATAATCACAAAAATGCAAAAATAGGGTGGGGGTCATTTAAAAATCTTCTTCTCAAGAACCACTGGGCCAGAGGAGCTGAAATTCACATGAAAGCTTCCTGAGATAGTGCAGATTCAAGTTTGTTAAAGTCATGACCTCTGGGTGTAGGATGGGGCCACAATAGGGGATCAAAGTTTTACTTACAAATATATAGGAAAAAACCTTTAAAAATCTTCTTCTCAAGAAACACTGGGCCAAAAAAGCTGAGATTTACATGAAAGCTTCCCGACTTAGTGCAGATTTATGTTTGTAAAAATCATGGCCCTTGGGGGTAGGTTGGGGCCACAATAGGAATCAAAGTTTTAAATGTGAATATATAGGAAAAATCTTTGAATATGGGCCTTGACTCGTGTGAGCGATGGGTCTCTTGTTAAAATCTGATCTATTCAATATCTCCTGACCTATTCAAAAATAAGGCAGATCTTTCATATTTTAAAAATATTTTTCTTATGATATGACCTTTCATTTGATACTATGGCCTTTAAGCTTGTCACCTTGGAATTTGACCTATTGTAAAGAAAACATAACCTGTTAAATATCTTCAGATCTATTCAAAGTAAGGTTTTCATATTTTGTATATAGATTCTTTATGACAAGACCTTGTGATACAATTGTGTTTGATCTTGTGACTGTGACCCACTTTTTTAAAAACCTGACTTTGGAAATGGACCTACTTTTTAAAAATCTGATCTATTCGATATCTCCAAAATTAATTAAGGTAGAGCTTTTTTATTTAGTATATAGATGTCTATGGCAAGACCTTGTTATACCTTGTTTGACCTCATGACCTTGACCTGGAAGTTTGACCTACTTTTAGTAAGAATCTGACCTTTTAATATATCCTGAACTATTTAAGATAAAGCTTTCATATTTTGCATGTAACTTTCTTATGGTAAGATCATTCATTTCATACCATGACCCTTGGTTTTATCTAGAGCAGCAAGGTCCTGTTTCTCATATTTGTGTTGCAGAAGCATCTCTGTGTTATGTGAATTCATTTTCAGTCATGTTGTGATCCATAGGGACTAGGTTGGGGCACAGGGTCAAAAATTTTCATGGGAATAAAAATTGATAAAAAAATCTTTTAAAAATTACAACAGCTGAACAATGACAGGGCCAAGGTAACTCAGGTGAGCAATGTGGCCCAAGGGTCTCTTGTTCAAAGGAAGGGTCATGCCCCTTCAATGGGGGGATAATCAAGAAAAGGCAAAAATAGGGTGGGGTCATTTGAAAATCTTCTCAAGAACCACTGGGTCAAAACAGTTGAAATTTACATGAAAGCTTTCTTACATACATGTAGTGTAGTTTCAAGTTTGTTCAAATTAAGGCCCCAACAGGTGGAGCCACAATACAAGATCAAAATTTTACATGGGAATGTATAGGAAAAAATCTTGGGAACAACAGGGCCATGATTAGTCATATTGATATGCAAGGTTTCCCAGGTAGGGCCACAAGTATATAGTGAGAAAATATGTTGGGAATTCTTTTATATCAAATATTTGAGACAGCCATGCAAGAATACAATGATACAAGGCCTCAACCATGCACATTTTTTTCTGCGTCATAAATTGAAGGTTGATGGGTGGACCTGTGGCTCTCTGGTCTGTCCCAATATTTTCCCAGAGAGATACAGATCTGTAGGTACAAATGTTGCAGACAACAATAGTGTTTAGATCATAGTCACCCAAGTTGATATTTGCAGGTCATGGTTATTCCATTATATTGTATTTTTCAGAAATTTGCTTTATAAAATACATTGTTGGATTGTGAATTGCATAATATTTTATTGTAACTTTTTGAGGGTGGGGGTGGATGGGTGATGATGGAGTTAAAACAAAATTTTATGTAGTCCTTATGGGGATTTGATATTAATTGTACCCCTGTGACACCATATGATGTTCTTGTATGTTATTTCTTCCAGATTGATATGGTTCAGATCAAGCAGTGTTTCCTAGAGATGACAAAACAAACTTTGTATAATTGGATAAAAGATGATACTTCTGGCGACTACAAGAAAATTCTACTGGCAATTGTTGGGAAAGACTAGATGTATGAATATACTCCATCAGGGCTATATAGACCTTAGGTTTGGACTGTCTTGACTTTTTCTTTTTGTTTACTAAAGGGGAAAAATCCACTGAAAAATTCCTATGTTCAGGTTTTGAAATACTAACTACAACACTTATACAAGAATGATATCGTTTTGGGCAAAACTTTTATCTGGTAATGAGAGTACCTACACTAAATTTACCAGGGATAAAACATCTAACCCCTGATATTCATCAAATTTTTATATCTTTTGTTTTTGTCCTATAGTTAGAATGGACAAATTTTTGTGTGTGTGAAATGGTTAATCGTTTCTGTCAAGTAGAGTTTGAAAGATCAGCATCTACAAAAATGGCCTTGTGACATGAGTCATCCATTGTGACATGAGTGAAATTCAGAAAATCACCATCTTCCAGTTGAAATTGGTCAAGGTGGAATAATAACTCTCCAAAACAAAAGAAAATGCCACATCTGTAAAAGTCACCAAATTGTTGATGAATACATGTACCACTATTAACTGGAATGTAAAGAAATTATAGCAATTCAGAAAGACTTTTTAATGATAAGTATTGGTTTTTATTTTTTTTTTTAACTATTACATGTTTAAAAAATACTAAAGCATCTGATAATTACTGTATAACAGGTATTTTCTGCAGTTGTTCATTTTTTACGGATAAGAAAAATCCACAAAAATTACAACCACAAAATATATTTGCATGCTCATAGGTATATACAGATATAATGCAACCACAGAAATTGGAATCACGGAATGTAATTTGCTACCATTTATGGATCAAATCGCAAAAATTTCCAACTGCAGAAAATGTCCATTATACGGTATTTGATGAAAAGGATTAAATGTTTTGTTCAAACAAATGAAGTTCAGTTTTTTTAATCCAAATAACAATAATGTAGTTAAACGAATTATTGTAGGCATACACAAGCTTTAATTGGTTTAGAAATTTTGCTGTTTTTTGTTCATTTGTTTTGTTTCTACATGTAATTAGCTTCTTTGTCCTGAAAATTTTTATTGTTTGAGTCATTACGGTGTTTTTTAAAATGTAATTTTGATTTACTTCTTGTCATTTCTATGATTTAAATTGAGTGAAGAGATGAACTTGAAATTGTGGAAAACTTAAATATGTTAAACATTTATTGAACTAGGATTTTTCTAGCCAGAAAGGGTTCTATATATAAAGACATGCCTGTGCATACATATTGTTCTTCCTACTGACTATATGTGATCCCTGAAGCATAGACCAAGGAATTCTGTTTGTTCATTATGATAATGATGTCCCATAATGCACATCTTACTTACATTTATACTACTATATTGCTTTACAAGACTCTTACTTTAGTAGTTTTAAAATTGCCAAGAAGTAAATCAATCTATTATTCACCAGTATGTTCACAAATCTCTCTTTAATTCACAGTATAGCAACATATTACGATAGCAAGTGTGTTTTTCATTTACTTACCTACTTGTATCAACATTAATTGATGTCACTTGAAATGTGTTATAACTCTAATGAAAATTTAAGCTCTTTCATTTGTCAGATGATCTGTGATGCAATTTATATTCTCTGTTTTTGGCAATTTTTTTCATATTTCAAATAAAAACTTGAGTGATTTCACCTAATTTTGTGTTTTATTATTACTATTGTATACATTAATAAATGTTACAAATTTTGGTTTTCTATAACATATACTTATAATACATGTACTATGTAACAGGAAGGGAAAAAATGCAAAGGACCAGACCAGAATTCGAACCCCAGCCCCCTGTATCTTTAGTCAGGTGCTCTACCAATTGAGCTAATTACTTGCTACCGGCGATTGAACCCATCCGACTGCTACATTCCTCCCTCCTTAAATGTCTTCACATTTGAAGACATTAACCCAGGATCTTTTTCCCCTGGCTGGCTTTTTCACTTGTCAGTTCCAGGGGCTGGTCTATGACACCAAATGTAACAGGAAGAGAGAAAAATGCAATGGACCAGACCTGGATTCGAACTTGGGGCCTCCTGAATCTCTAGTCAGGTGCTCTACCAACTGAGCTGTCTGGCCACTCTCAATCAAACCTGACTGACCACTACTAGAGAGCAAGTGAATGGTGCAGGAGTTTCAACAGTCTCGTTTAATTTCAGCATTTTGCAAATTATATGGTCGTTATAACGATCTAGTTTGCCAATACAACCTACATTGGGTCAAATGCTGTATGACGTTTCATACCAATATGGAAGTTCCGAGTTCCCCAAGATTTATTTCCCTTTGTCGAACTCTTCCGTAAATTATGACGTAAAATATGACGACAGTGGGTACATTTGCTAATTAATTACTATCGTTGTATTATTTCTTAAAAGATGATATCCAGAGTTTCTGAGACCATCCTATCACAGGGAAAAGGCAACTTTAGTGAGTTTATGAGTATTGGATAACAAAATGGCTCAAACAAATATTGTTAATTGCCATCTTTCTTTGCTAAAAGCGTCACTCATGTAGAAGAGGAAACGAATAATGATTCAATAGCCAATTTGATGATCTTATTCAAACAAGTTATGCTTGATATGGCTAGAATATGCATACCAGTGATTGATATAAACAAAAGTTACGCTTTTATTACATTAATCGTACGTAATCGTTATGTACAATGCCAGTCTACGATATAATGTATACATTGTGTACCCACCATACGTCATAAAATGCGAAAGAGTTTGACAAAGGGAAATAACTTTTGGGTAACTCGGAACTTGCGTATTGTTAGACCGTTCTTGGCACACTGATTTTGACTACGGATAACTCCGTTTGCCTGATCAAGATATAGGGCTCACGGCGAGTGTGATCAGTCAACAGGGGATGCATATACTCCTCCTAGGCACCTGATCCCACCTCTGGTGTGTCCAGGGGTCCGTGTTTGCCCAACTATCTATTTTGTATTGCTTATAGGAGTTATGAGATAGATCACTGTTCGTTATCTTTACCTTTCATTAGACAAATATATTTCAAAAAGAAATTGAAATGAAATGTCCAAATTTCAGATATATTCGCTATATTTTAGACTTGAAACAAACGAGAGAAAAAAGTACTGATCCCGATTGAAATTGATAGAAATTGCTAAATAATCATATTGTTGCTAATTGTAGGCACTTTTCATCAAGAAGTTAGTTTCCTTTATAAATTCATTTAATTTGTAAACCATATGTAATTTTCTAATTACAATGCTCTACATGAGTACTTTTTTTATAATTCTGATTGGGCTTGTTTCAAAGGGCTAGGTACGTTGGGGAGCAAAATCGGCCCTGTCTACAAATTTAATCAAATTAAATACATACGATGTCCACAATATGCCATTGTCAGAACACATTTATTTTTCCCTATGTCTTTTGTCGTTTTCTTGTAATTATTCTTCATTTTTGAAGTATTTTACAGGGCCTAGTTATGATAACAAACATACCTAGCTCTTTGAAAAATCGCAATTATTTCTGAATGTTGACAATTTCATTTCAATTTCTTTTTAAGATATATTTCTCCGATATATCTTTTTTCTAACAGACATGTTTTTGAAGATTTTATCCGTAGACTTAAAAAAATGTATTAACAAATAACCTTTTTAATTTTCAAATTTTTTAATTTCAAAATTCATAACATTTATCCAAGTTGTTTACGCATGTTTTATTAGATATTCATAATATGCACCAAATCACAGCAACATTTGGACTCTAGAATATTTTATTTGTATGGAGCGCAAAATTAACATAAACTCAAATAATTGAAGATATCTTCAATTGTTTGAAGATATCATCAATTCATTTGATGCGCGCAACAATTGAATTAAAGATCTCTTCAAATAATTAATGATATCTTCAATTCTGAATTATTGCGCGCATTAATTGAATTGATGATAGCATTAATTCTTCAGCTGAATTGATGCGCACTTTAATTGAATTAATGATCTCTTCAAATGAATTAATGATATCAACAATTGAATTGATACATGCTACAATTCAATTGAAGAGAGCAATAATTGATATAATGCATGCATTAAATCGATGAGAGCCTCTATGTGGAGTTTATCCAGATCTGTATATTTTCCTGTCCATGTTGTACGCCATGCAGAAAAATGAAAGGAGATCACGAAACACCTTCCTAGAGTTCCATAAGCATGAGTGAGTTCTGCATGAGCATTCAACCTGTCTTTTTATTTAACATATACACTTTTACAGTCTGTGATACAATTGTGCATATGAAAATAATTATAACTAGTGCTGCCAATTTGATAAATACGGTACAAAATACAAGCATTCAGCTTTAGTTACCTGGCTTCTAAGTTGGTTTTTATTTGGTTGTTATACTCTCAGTGCAATTCACACTATACAATGGATCTGGGATAGCCCAGGTAATGGTGAGTTAACTCACATCAGGTTTCCACTGTGTTAAAAAAGTAGGACAGGCACTCTATAGTGGCTTAAATTAAGCCAAGGAAAATTAATCACTTGGTTCTCGGGCCAATTTTGTAAAAAATAGTTGAGGGAGGGCATTTTTTTTCTTTCTATCTAACAAAAAGCAGACTAAGGATTTTTATGCCCCCCTCCCCCTCAAATAGAAGATTTAATTGTTGGGGGCATATAGTTCTGGCCTGTCTGTCTGTTGTCTTTCCATCTGTTTAAACTTTAACCTTGGTCATATCTTTTACAGCAGAAGAGGTAGAACTTGATGACCCTAAACATTGACCTATGACCTACTTTTAAAAAATTTGAATATAAGCCATATGTTTAAATCATAAAAGGTACTGCTTTTATATTTAGTACATTCATTTCTTGTGAAAAGACCTTTGTTGATGCGCACATTAATGATATCTTTAATTCATTTGAAGAGAGCAATCATTCTTTTACAGAGAGCAACTATATAATTAAAGATATCTTCAATTCAACATATCCACAATTGAATTAATGATCTCTTTAATTGAATTGTTGCTCTCTTTAAAAGAATTGATGCATGCATTAATTCCTTATACAAAAGCATTGAAAATAATTAAAGATATCTTCAATTGAATTAAAGAGAACATCAAATTATTTAAACTGAGCTCTAAATTAATTATTGCAAGCAATATTTCTACGAAATTGATGCTCTCATCAGTTGAATTGAAGAGAGCAATAATTGAATTAATGCGTGCATTAAATCAATTATTGCTCTCATTAATTCAATTGATGCACGCATTAATTCAATTGATGACAGCAATAATTGAATTAAAGTGCGCATTAATTCATTTGATGAGAGCAATAATTGATTTAATGTGCACATTAATTCAATTAAAGAGAGCAATAATTGAATTGATGATATCTTCAAATAATTGAAGATATCTTCAATTATTTGAGTTTATGTTAATTTGGCGCTCCATATATTTGCAAACAAACACCTTTTTTATCATTCCGGAAAAAATCACAAAAAAATTCAAATAAAATAATTGAGAGCTTGTATCACTCTGGTAAAATCATCCTTCAGGTATTTCAACGAGCCATTTAATAAAATTTTGGTGTAATGCGCCACCTTAAGTCATGGAGACACTTCATGTGAAGTTTCTTTACTTAAGCTCACAGTGTATTGTACGGAAGCCGATAGGTGCCATGATATAGAATTAATATTTATTCAAGTGGCGGCCGCCACTTAATTTATGTGGCAGCCGCCACTTAATTTAACTGGCGGCCGCCACATATTATCTGGCGGCCGCTATATAAATTAACTGGCGGCCGCCACTTAATTTATGTGGTGGCCACCACTTAATTTAACTGGCGGGCACCACATATTATCTGGCGGCTGCCATATAAATTAACTGGCAGCCGCCACTTACTTTAACTGGTGGCCGCCACTTATTATCTGTTAATTTATGTGGCAGCTGCCAGTTAATTTATTTGGTGGCCACCAGTTCATTATATGGCGGCTGCCACTTAATTTATATGGTGGCCGCCACTCAATTTAAATAATTTATATGGCTGTTGCCAGTTATTCAACTCCTCTCTGTTTCTTTATCTCTCTCTCAAAGTGAAAGGGGTGCAATCCCTCCCCAATGCTTAGTAATATGTATGTGATATATATACAATTAAGAACATTAAATTATTGTTTTTCTATTGTACTGTTAAATACGTAGAACCACGAGGCTTACCCTCCATTTTTTTGACAACGTTCAATTTCTGTTATTTTCACATGCAAACTAAGTTATTTTCACATGTGAAATAAGATTAATTGGCAGATTGGCCCCCACCCCACTCTTTTGGTGGTAGTAATGAATGGTAAAATGTAATGATGAATTAACTGATCAATTGAAGGGCTCCCCCCTCCCTCCAATTTAGGAGTACGAAGTTTGGGCAAAAGAGACATTTTAGGTTCCTTTTCTGCTTGTCAACAATTGTAGAAGACAATTTCTCCGACGACTGTCCCTATACACTTTGAAAAACGATGCTGCGTGTTTGTCTACTATTCTAAATCTTTCCAAAATAATCACTCAGTGATACGAATGACATTGTTTTTGCAATTGGCAGCCGTCATATATAAATTAAGTGGCGGCCGCCAGTTAATTTATATGGCGGCCGCCAGATAATAAGTGGCGGCTGCTGCAGTTAAATTAAATGGCGGCTGCCACATAAATTAAGTGGCAGCCGCCAGTTAAATAAATATTAATTCTATACCCTGGCACCTCTCGGCTTCTGTAATATTGAGAAATATATTATTTGGAAACCAGACCATAATCTGATACTTAACCTTTTCACCTTGACCTTTGGACCTAAACCTCAAGTAATGTAGACTATGAGATATAATAAAAGTTTCATACACAAACAGTTACATTAAAATATTGTCTAGAAACCAAGGTGTTACAGACATGCAGAAGGACAGATGTTAAAGCCACTGTCTAGAATCTGCTTCCTTCTATAAGTGGTTGTTTGACCAGTCTTGTAAATTCATCTACATTATGGCATCACTTTTCAGTCAATCAAGTGGGATGCTTATAACTAGCTATTTTGTCAGGCTCCCATGGCAGTATCATGTGTAACATGGTTAAAAAACTAGTTAAAAACTACTACCACTCGCGCAATCTGATTTGCATTCCGAGCCTCGTTTTGAGATTTGATGATGCAATCCGTGAATAAAGAGTGTCATACAAGAAGTCAGAAAGTAATTACTCTGATGCTTTTACGATACCATTACATCCAGTTCCATTGTTAAAGTTTTGTGATATCCAAAGGCCACTGCATGTCGTGCTCTGACTAAGCTTAAAACAAGCAGTGGTTAAAAATATTAATGAGCTGCAAGATATTTTATGAGCATTGAAATATGGATAAACAAGAGTACTGCAAACGGTACCTAATACACCTGTGAAAATGCTTACACAGGGTGTTTTTCCTATGCCATAATTTGGAGAAATTTGCTTCAATAGTATTTGTGACAGGAGGCAGATAGACAAACCAAGAGTTCTGTGTGTAAAATAGAAAATTAAAAACTGTTGAGAATCAATATCCTTGCACTATGCACATCTTCAAATTACATGTATTTACAAATATCATAGCTTCTAAACTGTGAGAGGAGTTACAAGGACAAACCATGTCCTTTATCTAATATAATATTTCCTCAAAATGGACTACATTCAACAACATGAAATTTTCTTAGAAAATCAAAATCCATGCCACATGCACATCTTCCATACCCATACAAATACTTTCAGTCTGTCAAATAAAAGGGTCCTCACTTGAAAACTGTGGAAGGAAAATCTAGAACTGTCCTTCTGGGATTAATACCCCCCGCGGGGCACACTATATAAGAACAGACTTCCCCAGATCAAACCAGAAGTTGTCTAATCAAATGGTCATCTAGTACATGTACAGTATATTTTTTTTTATTGAAAATGTTGCTTTAAATGAATCAATCAAATCAATTATAAGATATGTCCGGTGATGCTCAATATATTAAACACTACACTGATAGGATTTCAGAGAATTTAATTGTTTATTATCATTTCTCATGGTTTAAAAATTGCTACAGTATGAACACCCTTCCCACAGAAAATGGATACATTAGACAAAATATGATTATAATCTACCAATTACAAAGTCTCCCAAACAAAGTACTGGCTGTATAAAAGTGGTTTTTTCAGAGTACTACTATTTTCCTCCCTTGACAGAATCCATGCCAATTTAAACTTCATTTGACTAATGCAGATCGGGAAGACTTTGATTTTGAACTGGTGTCACTTGACCTTGATCCTAGTTTGTAGGTCCCAAATACTAATCTGTAGGTCACTACATTCTCTTATCATTTCTGAAGATTCCATGTCTCTAGCAGTCCTGGTTCTAAAGTTATACCAGATTTATGTTCAAGGGAGTCACTTGACCTTGACACCAATTTGTAGATCCCATCATCCTTTAATTATTTCTGAAGATCCCATCTAATTATCAGACCTATAGCTCTCAAGTAATATCAAGTTTATGATCTAATTTCAGAGGTCAAGGTCACTTGACCTTGATACTAGTTTGTAGATGTTATCATCCTCTTATCATATCTGAAGGCCCCATGTTTCTATCAATTCTAGTTCTAAAGTTATATGAGTTTGTATGTTCACGGTCAAGGTCACTGGAGACTCCATGCCTCTTCCAGACCTGGTTTTTAAGCAATACCAATTTTATATTCAAAGGTCAGAGGTCACTGGAGTTACTTGACCTTGATACAAGTTTGTAGATCAAAAAATGACTTTTAAAAGTCCGTAAGTAGAACAAGAGGCCCATGGGCCACATTGCTCACCTGAGTCACCTTGGCCTAATATATCTAAAGATTTTTCATATATATTTGCATGTAAAACTTTGATCCCTATTGTGGACCCAACCTACCTCCAGGGGCCATGATTTTTACAAACTTGAATCTGCACTATGTCAGGAAGCTTTCATGTAAATGTAAACTTCTTTGGCCCAATGCTTTTTGAGAAGAAGATTTTTAAAGATTTTCCCTATATATTTGTATATAAAACTGATCCCTTATTGTGGCTCCATCCTTCCCCTGGGGGCCATGATTTAACAAACTTCAATCTGCACTATGTCAGAAACTTTCATGTACAAGTAAACTTTTCTGGCCCAGTGTTTCTTCAGAAGATTTTCAATAATTTTCCCCAAATATTTGTATGTAAAACTTTGATTCCCTATTGTCGCCCCATCCTACCCCCGGGGGCCATGATTTTAACAAACTTAAATCTGCACTATGTCAGGAAGCTTTCTTGTAAATCTCAGTTTTTTGGCTGAGTGTTTCTTGAGAAGATTTTGCCTCTATATTGGTATGTAAAACTTTGATCCCCTATTGAAGCCCTATCCTACACCATGGGGATCACGATTTTAACAAACTTGTATCTGCACTATGTCAGGAAGCTTTCATGTAAATTTCAGCTCCTCCGGCCCAGTGGTTCTTGAGGAGATTTTTAAATGACCTCACCCTATTTTTGCATTTTTGTGATTATCTCCCTTTTGAAGGGGGCATGGCGCTTCATTTGCACAAACTTGAAAGCCCTTCACCCAAAAATGCTTTGTGGCAAGTTTGGTTGAAAATGGCCCATTGGTTCTGGAGAAGAAGATGAAAATGTGAAAAGTTTATGCCGATCGACGCTAGACAAAGATGGGTGAACTTGGCAAACAATAATTAAGCCTATTCTTGATTGGACATCGGTCGCAAATCGGGAGTATAAAATACCGTAGTTACAATAGATACAGTACCGTACTAAAACGCTATCCAAAATATTTAGAATTCAAAACAAATATATAGATCATACTTCAAAGAATGATATTTAATCAAAATCAGCATCAGAATTTGTTTCACAGGCAGCATTATGTATATCAGACATTAAGCGGTTTTTAACAGACAGATAATTACACTGATGCCTGGAGTACCAAATGACATTACATATATGCTTGCAACATCCAACAGTATGTTATCCGCATTTCCATTGACATATTAACTGATGTTATGAGAAACCTCACGTTTTGTTGCAGTATTAATGCTTTGATTTAGATTCAGTTTTCCCCCAACAAATGTTTTTGAACAGCATTTACAACCTACCAGTACTAATATACCTAATATGATAAAGGCATCAGTTCTCGCCTCTTTTGGTACAACTCTGAGACAGGTTTTACAGTTACAGAACGCACATATTTGCTGTTAGATTTCCCAGCAAATACAAATGGGACAGAAACAGACACTTGATTTGCTTTTGTTTTTGTACTGTCAACTGTAGTTCACTGTGCCTTTTATAGACATTCTGCACCAGTTGGTTACATATTTGGCTTTTGTCATGATCTCTTCCAAGCAACTTCTTAAGCATTGTTGAAATTGTTCTCTTTAACTTTCCTATAATGTGTCATTTACATAAACAACATCCATCCTTCACAGTAGGCCCCATACTTGTTTATATTTATTTACTAGATGCATGTTGGAAACTATTACTTGTGATCGTCATTAAGACTGCATAAACTTAGCATAAAATACCAGAGACAAATAATTACGGGAAGTCTATTCATTAATAATAATTAAAAAAAAAAAAGGTAGGAAAAAATTGGTATTCAAACCATGGATATGCAATCTGGGCTTGTCCAAAACTTCAGTGAGACTGCCACTCTACCACCTCGGCTATCCATCCCATGAAGAATTTCTGAATTTCAAGCTATCTAAAGTCACCAGATATGGACATAGAAATTTTGTTGATAGTATGACAAAAGTTATACACAAGAAGTAAGTTTTTTTCATAGAGTGGGTCTCGTCTCCATACTTTTATTTACAAAACATATTACACCTGAACATGTGCTAATGTAACGGATTTACATTAAATTCTGGGATCGTACCTGGTCAATTCGGTGTCTTCCCACTTAGCCAACATTTTGAAAAAATACAGGTAACTCTGTGTTGGCTAAGTGGGAATTGGGTGCAGGTAGAGAACAAAAGAATTTAATTACAGGTAGGCTATAGTCTGTTTTCAGATATAACCAGAATAAGGCAATAAGAATATTTTGTAGGATATATACATGTATAATGATAGAATATATTGAGATTCTGTCCCTTTTTTAAATAATTCATTTAATGATATTATGATTTCTATAATCAAATAACTTTAAAAATTATCTTTTTTGAATAATGAGCTGGTTTGTTTTCCTTCTATTTATAAATTTTATAATAGTTTGTCTTCTTTGTCTTTTTACTCTTAATTTTGTAAATCAATTACTTTAAATTATAGCTTAACGTTAATGTACCTAAAAAAAATACCAAGTTTCAAATGATAAGCATTAAAAATTTATTTAGTTATTTTGTTTTATCATGCAAATATACATGAAATCTCAATTTAGAATTACATCTATGGTAGATACTATTTCAATTCTAAAATACATGATATGAAATAAAAAGTGCTTGTATAAAGTAATAATATTTTATTAATGTTGCCTATTAAAATGTTATAAGATATGATAATAAATGAGACACAAATGAAATAGAAATCATGTATCGACAACCACAGTCATCACAATCCAATTACTGTTCACGCGAAAAAAACCCCCAAAAAACCCACACATTTACATCATTTCACCATGATCACTGTTCACTCAAAATGAATTAGATGGGAAGCTGCATCCGCATATGCTACTATGTCCATTTGACCTTGACGCATCCTGTCCTTGAGACGCTGTAGACGAGAATCCAACTGGCGCTATTTTCTCTTTTTGGGACGCACGACACCTCCTGCTGTAATCAGAATGATCTTTGCCTCATTTGCAGCTTGTTCCCTTTTTAGCATCTCTACGAACACAAAGATATTTGGGTGGGCACGTCTGCACATTCTGTTAAACTTGTGGTGCCATCCATCAACTGCGTTGGTGGTTCTTGGACCGTCATGATCAAAGTGGTTCCAAAGATGAAGATGTCCCTCAACCCACGTCTCTGTCACATAATCCTTGAATCGCATAATGGCATCGGTATTGTCATTAGCAAATATTCTTTGAGAACAGCAATCTAATCTCAATCTGACAAGACAGTCCAGAAAATAATTAAGATCTCATAATTTTCAGGCTTGTGATTCTGTAACTCAGTGATCATAATTATGCCTATCTAGCAAATACTCTTTGAGAACAGCAATCTAATCTCAATTTAGTAATTATACATCCCATTTAAACCATAAATAAATATTACTATGTACACTATTCTAATCAGGTCTATAATAGGGTTAATGTAAAAACTTGTTTAAAAGAAATGCAGATCTATATTTCTTTTCAAGATTTTATTTATATTCATTTATTTATTTTTTTTAATTTTTTTTTTACACAGTTAATCTTTTTTTTTTTAATGTCATAACAGATAATTTCAATTTTTTGTTTATCAATTATATGTTACATGTACAAATCTGGATATTGAAAAGTAGATTTATATATCAATCAGTATAATACTTTTATATGTATTTATGTTACCTAACATTCATAACAATTTTTTAACATAAATATATGCTTTTGTTTATTTGTTTTCATATTATTTTAAAGCAAGTCCTTCTCAGGTAAAACATTTACCTGTGAAAACAGACTATAGCTTGCTGATCACTCAGGTGTAAAAATCAAAATGTTGGCTATGTGGGAATAGGATTTTTCAAAATGTTGGCTAAGTGGGAATAAACCGTCGATTCCAGGGTTTGGGGTATTCAACAATAACTAATTTAAACTAATTGGTATGATTTTAGTGGACTGCCAAAATATACTTAGATCTGTCTACTGCTGGCAGATTTCCAAGAACACTCTGTGTTGGACCTCGCAAGGCAACAGCCAAATACATCCCCTTTATTCAATTCTGCACATACATCAAAGTGAGACTTAAAATCGGCCCATGACGAATTTCCGTCAAATTTATCTGGTTTCATAATGGTGATCTTGGGTTTGTCATTCTGTGCAGTATTCTCAGGGCGGCGAGTTGTAATGTTAGTCTCATTCATCACTGGAAAATCATGCCTGGATGTATTCGCATGGTATGGTGTGCTCGTAATAGAAAATCTATCTGGCTCGCCATCATCTGCCCTACTTAAATCAGTAAGATTGTCAGGCCTAGTATATGTATTAGGTAGGGTGGTCGTCCTAACAGTTTTAGGTCTTGCACCCTCCCGTATGTAACCTTGGTCATCTATGGTAGTTCGCCTACTTTCAGGTAATCCCGAATCTCTGGCGGCTGGCCCTGTGCGACTTTTATTTATACTAGCCTGAAGCCTACTTAGCTCCTGCTCTAAGGCAGTCATCTCAGCATTCACATCGCTCTCCGACATATCAGTAATTCATAAATTTAAACAAACTCGACTAAAATAAACCAAAAACAAATGTAAACTTTAATGATAGAATTTTACCCCAAATCTCGACACTGCCACCAAATTCTGTAGCGTATTTATGTTACATTCTGTGATCGTACCTGGTCAATTCCAGGGTTTGGGGTATTCAACAATAACTAATTTAAACTAATTGGTATGATTTTAGTGGACTGCCAAAATATACAAATATGTCCTAACCTTATCTAGGTTAATTATCATCAAACAGAGAATCACTATATCAATCAGAGGCAAGCAACGATAACTGGTAGTGCTAACTTAACAAAATGTAGAGTCCAGTCGCCCTCGGATTACCCCATATACTGAAGGATGCTTTATTCAGGATTGACAGTATATGTGGTAGCCCTTCAACCACTACACTCACTGTAGGATGCCTTATTCAGGACGGACAATGAGTATAGCGGCCTGGACGACGGCTGTTCAGCCAATGCGGACGACACCAAACACGAACTATGGCTAGGCCTCTTTACTGGAGGTCAACCTCTTCGTGGCAAGCCAGACTTCTGATGGCCTTCCAAATTCACTCTCTAACTGTAAGAACAGGCGAGGAATTGTTTACCATGCATACTTTATTAGTACACAGACTCTCGTCCTCTCTACTTGGCTGGGTCTTCTATCAGATTGACACAGACGGCTGCTGAGTCTCGGTATTTATACACAAATGAGATCACGTGATGTAAAGTGACTAATTGAGAACTCTGCATGGTCGTACCTCAAATATCCGGAATCATTACACTAACATATTTTACTTAGTTCACAATGGAGACTTGGCCCACTCCATATGAAAATCTGCTTGGAAAAGTCAAATCTACTGTTATTTTGTGCGTTTTTTGCATATAGGTGATTTTTAGTAGGACTTTTTCAATGTTTCTTTGAAATGGGCACATCGAAAAAGCATTTTGGAAACTATGGATCGATTGTTTTCACTAGAATGCAAATTTTTCTTTTTCTGGAGAGTTTCAATTTTAACTTTGATATTTGTCTCTCTGTGCATGGGTTCTCGGCTCAATAAAGTCACCCATCTTCTTTTGATCAGAAAAGCTCACTTGAACCTTTGGCTCAGGTGAGCTAAAAAAGCCTGTAAATTGAAGAAAATTTTTCCAATCAATATGAAAATACCAGGTGCACATCTTCATATGGTAAGTAATGAATGCTCAAAGTATCAGAAAAATCCATGCACCAGTTTCTTAGAACATGCACAGACAAAGTCATGTCTACAGACAGATGGACATGATGAAACCAATATACCCCCCCACACACACCAAACTTCCTTTGCAGGGGGGGGGGGGGGTGTGTATAATAAAAGACAAATCATGTACTCTCTATGCAATAATTCCTCAAGACTGACTAAGTTCAATAACCTGTAATTTTCTCAAAAATTTGGGAGGAGTTCACCGAACAAATCGTGTACTCTCTTTGTAAAATTTCCTCCAAACAGACTGATTTCAACAATCATAATCTGTGTTTTTCTCAAAAATTGATGGAAATCAAAATTCTTGCCACATGCACATCATCAATATCCATAAAAACACTCTGTAAAACAAGATGGTCCTCACTTGAAAATTGTGGGAGGAATTCATCGGACAAATTATGCTCCCTCCATATAACAATAATTTTCAAATAAAGGGGCATAACTCCTGCAAGAGATGTAAAAATTGCAATATGATCTAGAATGATTCACAAAGAAGGTACATAGCATGATTTTATTGATTTAGCTAATGACAGAGAAATGAAGTTAGAAACAGAAAACCCCAGACGGACGGACGTACAGACATCTCTGTACCATAAAACGCCCTGTCTAAAGATAGGCATATAAAAAGAATGCAATCGTACAAAATATATGATTCTCCTCTTTCACCCATAGTTCAGACTCAGACGATTTCACATGGACTAAATTTATTTACTCAAGATATTAATGTTCCCTATAGAACAAAGTGTTAAAATATCACTTTAGGATGTTTAATAAATGCATCATCTGACAAGATTAATCATGGTACATATCAAATTAATGGATAAATAAATAGATTGGATCCAATGTAGTGCAGTATGAATTAAGATGCATTTCTAGTGATGTCGACAGACTTCGTACATACCGTATGAGCTGTGTAAAAACAAGATATGTTTGTGAAACACTAATGCTCACGTATGGCAGCAAAGTAATTCTGGTACCAAAAGAAAGGTATATGAAAGCCCTAGCACTAAGCATTCAAAAGTTATGGCCAAGACAGTTTAACGTTTATCAAAAGAAGGTCAAACTCCAAGGTGAAGGTCATGAGCTAGGTAAAAAATGTCAGTACCAAAAGCTCTTATGAAAGCCCTAGCACTAAGCATTCAATAGTTTTGACAAAGTTTAATGTTTTTGCAGACAGACAGACCAAAAACTACATATGCCCCAAAATCTCCAATAAAAATCAGAAATCCAACGCCACCAGAAATGCTCTGGTGTTTGATTGATTTCTGTTTAACTGTTCCATGTATAAGGAAAATAAAGGAGTGTTTTAATAATTGTAATTCTCCTAAGCACCAAAGAATGTTGGGTATTATGCAAGGTATGCAACTATAAGCCCACTCCTAGATCAGTATTCAACTCAATATGGGAATATCTATAGTAAAATGCAAAGCAATTCTAAATGACTTGGCTTTTTATTAGTGGGAGAACTTTCAAAGTTGTTAGATTCATGTACATCATCTTCGTTAGCCAAGGGTGACGATCCACTGTGTTTTTCTGTGAATAGAGAAACACTGTGGATCGTCACCCTTGGCTAGCGAAGATGCATGTACATGTGCATCTTCATTATTTGAAACAACATTGGATTTGTCAAAATCAGTAAGTCCACACTCATCAGAAAGATTTTGTAACACTGACAGTTAAAATATATCTCAAATCATGAAAGAAAAAGAAACAATAATAATCACTCTCAATTAAATTCACATATACTCAATCTGGGAATAAACATGCAATTGAACTGAGAGTGTGCTTGCATATCCCACATGATACCCACGTGACTTGGTGATGAAGGAGAATTCCAATGGTATTGGACTTGTGATTTTTATTCTAGTAAGAAATACACATAAATTAACAAAGTTCTATGTTGTGACAGAATGGAGATTGACAGACAGAGATGATGGTTAAAGTACTGGTGACCCCTATGTGCTGCATTGCTCCACAGGTGACAAATTTTTAAATAATCAGTTGGTATCAGCATGTTCAATAAAACAATTCTGCTGTCTTATACGCACATAAAAATGCAAAGTTAAAAACAGCATCTTAATCCTGACTAATATAACTTTTCCAGCGTTTCTTTGGAGGTGACAGAATTAAATCTCGTAAATGAGAATCAGAAATATCTTTCTTTTCCTTAGTGGAATTCAGGTTTTGTGAGTACATTTCAGACTCACTTGGTTCCATGGGTAATGAACTCTTATTCTTGAAAGTCAACAATTTAAATGAATCATAGTTGGAAAGATAATCCAAAATAGTCATATGTCTGGCACAGGTAGATTTCCATTCTTGTCCAACGTTCTCAGATCCTTGTCCTTTTGTGGTAGTTGCATTATTAGGAAACCACTCGGACTCCTTAGAGGCACTACTATGTATTGAAACCTGACAATTTTTTACATAGATATTACTGCTACCCATTGAACATTTTCTGTTCAGACTTGAAACATTTTCAAGTGAACTATTTGAACCATCTGAAAATGTCACCCAAAACTGAGTTAATGATGAAGTTTTGTGGGATTTGTCTATGGATCTAATTCCAACTAAATCCTCGCTCTTTATCAAAATGCCTTGTTGCTTCTTTTCATCAATGGAATGGGGTCCTTCAAATTTGTTTGATGTATCATTAATTATCCAGTGTTTCTCCCTCAAAAAAGAACTTGGTACATGTACTGAGGAGGCTGGCAGTTGTGGAGGTAATGCTGGTTCAAATGATGATAAGTGGGCATTACATGGTGACAGAGTTGGTTGAAGAGTTATTTTTCCTGCTGCTGCTGATAATGAAGCTGAGGAAGAAGACAATGATATATTGCTATTTCCAGAATGAGGACAGGAGTCTTCAGATGAAAAGGAATTCAAATTATTATGTGAAAATCCACTTTTGTTGTTGGTATTGCCATCTGATTCATGACATACCAAATTGTTCGTGTTGGATTGATTTACAATTTCTTCGCACTGATAGTTTTCCTCACCTTTCTTCCAGTTCTTATTTAATAACGTCATGTGCTCAGAGAATGTTTTAGTCCTGCAGCACTGTCCAAGATCACTGTTTCTGATAATGTCTGATATTTCAACTCTGCAAGGAAATGATCCACTTGTACTTTCACTGTCAGTCAAGCCTTCTACGTCACTAATACTGCTCGTATGACCTGAATATCCTGTGTCTTTTTCAAATGACAATCCATTCACCTTCACTGATGTGCATGTATCTTTCCAGCTACCTTTCCTCAATTCTTTTCTCATCTTGTGGTCTATATTGACATTTGAATATGCATGTATATCAGCTGTCTTACAAATGTCTACAGTAAGCTTATGTGATTGATTTGTGTTCTTTCTCAGTTTCCAGTCTACAGTAAGCTTATGTGATTGACTTGTGTTCTTTCTCAGTTTCCAAGGATTTCTTTTGGATATCCTCTTAATATGCTCATTTGACATGTGCCTGTTTTTGTTATCCTCTGAATTAAAAGCAAATTTACAAACAGAACAAATGTACTTTGATGCTGATTTGCTATTTAGCTTATCACTAGCAGTTATCTTTGCTGACTTTCCCTTTTCAGAACTTGGTACCTTTGCTGTATGTGTTTTTGATGGTTTAACAATTTTTAGTGCAACCTGCAATACCTCATCCAGTTCATGACTAGGGAAGCAATGCTCGTAAAGAATACCTGATGCCTCTGATGAGTCCTGGTTTCCTTTACTTACATCTGTATCCGTTTCACAATTAGCTGACACTTTTATGGTATTAGAGCTTTGAAGAGAAGGATTCACATCTGTATCATTTTCAAAATAAAAATTTTTCTTGCAATTCTCACTTTTCAGGATGCTTAGAATGTAATCATCTAGCTTGTGCCCTGTCTTGACTTTATTGAAATTGTCCACCATTTGCTCTTCAGCAAAGTCACCGCCTGATGAATGGGAATTGTTGTCATTTGTATTTGAATCATCATTAAATTCCATCCCAGCTGAGGTATTGGAGCTTGTAGTTAAACATCCCTCTGTATCTCCTTTGAGTTTTTCATCAGTAAATCTATTTGGGGACTTAACATTTTTAAGGAGGCTTAATATATAAACCATATCTTCACTGTTTTCTTCTATGTCTCTTTTCTCCATAATTAGATGATATGTGAAATTGATCACATTTCTGTTTAATTAATCCTAAGACGATTTCATATTCCAAAGAGAAGAAATACTGTACTGTAATTTCGCCATCGGTACTGCAAATGCATAATTAGTACTTTCACAAACATCCTGGGATTTCTGTGAATAGAATATGTGCATAGTTACAAATATCGTTCTCTATTTGGTTTAAATATTCATTAAGCATAATGTAAAAAGCGTTTCTTCACAGTTACTTACGCTCCTGCCAATCTGAAAATCTGCAGTGTCAGTAAGTGTATGCAGCTCATCAAACAAAATGAAAATGAAACAAGAATACTTTAATGAACTCCGAGCCCGCGTGTACTTGAAAATGATAAAAATAAACACAGAAAAACTATCATCATAAGTATAAATTTTTTATGTTCGTGTATTCAAAATCACATTTTGGTAAAAAGTAACAATGAAAATACTTATCTTATACAATAAAAGATAAACACAAATACACAAGGTAGCGAAGAGATGAAAATACATCGGACTCGAGTAACTTAAATTTTGTCTTGGGGTCATGGCAGAAGAAATATCGAATAGTGTGTTGAATTTTGATATTGAGGTAAATTTAAAACATATTGGTGTTACCGTATGCAATGAAATTGTGTTTTGAATTTGAATTTTTACTTGTAACTACATATTTGATCGAAATGGAATGTGGGTGGATCATTAAGAAAACCACTAAAAGGGGTGTTGTCAATATGTAACATGTATAAAAAAATTTAAGTATGTCTCTAGTTTTCAGTGCCTTTCTGATAAAACGCGATTATCCCTCTCTAGAGAGAATAATTATATCTCGTACAACCGGGAAAAACACCCGTGGAATACATCTCTTCGTGTTTCACGTGAAAAGAAGAAAAAGTGATAAGATGTGTGATACAGACTTCTGCAAATATATTAATCAAAACAAAAACACTCAAGATGTGTATTGGATTTCAGACTGCATCCCTCTTACGCAACAACTTTGACATACAATTTCATAACTATGTTGTCAATTTCATAGAAACAATTCGCATCATGTTGAGTGTGTGTCACACTTCTTCAGCGTTGCACGGAATTTGACATTATTTTCAATAAAGACGCAAAAACACCCGTTTGTGGTAATGTTTCTTTCTCGCTAAAGAGGGATAATCGTGTTTTAGCGAGAATATCTCGCTATAGGGGAAGTGTTCCCTGAACCTGTTTATTCCGTAAATGTGAATGGATGATTTTTGCTTTAATAAACGGAATAAATAGCATGATTATAAAAAGTCAATAGTTAACAAATATAAACAAAACATGTCAAAGTAATTCGCACTGCGGAGCGAATAACATGATTATGCCAATATATTCATAAATCCTAAGTAGACTACAAGCAATTTCCATATATTTGTATTTTAAGTTTGATGATGAGGAATTTAAGTCTGACTTGCCAACTGTTGAAAACCCTACCCTTGAAAGTATTCTGAATGAGGTAAGATTTGTCTTCTATTTGGTGTTATCAAGTCATTATTCTAGATAATTAGTTCAGAAATATTTTTCATACCCCAATTTATGGTACATGATTTTATCAAACATTTACACAATCAATGAACTCATTTACTGCTGCACAATGGAAAGAGATCTATTGATTATTTCTGTTTGAAGCCCAAGGACTGAGTTTTCTTTGACAGGTTGAGCCTCAGTGAGGACTATGAGTTTTCTTTGACAGGTTGAGCCTCAGTGAGGACTATGCAGGGTTCGAAATTAACTTTTACAAGTCACTATTGATGTTCACTAGTCCGCAAAACATTTCACTAGTCCGCCCAGTATATCATATTAAATGATCTTCATTTTATTCAATAGTATTTAATGAAACCAAACATATCACAGTTGCAATCAATTCAGTTTCTGACACCTACAGAAGAAAAAGACCACCATACTTTATTTTGCATTCAAGATCTTCAGAAGCATACAGTAACCTCCGAGTTAATCCTTTTATAAATGTCCATAAGTGCATTCGATATTGACGTTCCCGTTGTTTTCGTGCTCAGTTCTTAAGAGTCACAGGAGTTTGAAATTTTATCAATAAAGTCAATAAAATTCACTCGATTGACCAAGCCATGAGCTATAATGTTACGAACTCTTATGTTAGAGTCGCGCCATGCAGGTAATCGACTATAAGTTCAAACATCTAAGAGACTCGGACAAATCTTGCTAAAATCATTGATTTCCGGATTTTCACTAGTCCGTACGGACTAGTGATATAGAGAGTTTACTAGTCTGACACGTTTTTTACTAGTCTCGGACTTACGGACATGAGGTAATTTCGAACCCTGCTATGAATTTTCTTTGACAGGTTGAGCCTCAGTGAGGACTATGAATTTTCTTTGACAGGTTGAGCCTCAGTGAGGACTATGAGTTTTCTTTGACAGGTTGAGCCTCAGTGAGGACTATGGGTTTTCTTTGACAGGTTGAGCCTCAGTGAGGACTATGAGTTTTCTTTGACAGGTTGAGCCTCAGTGAGGACTATGAGTTTTCTTTTACAGGTTGAGCCTCAGTGAGGACTATGAGTTTTCTTTGACCAGACTGAAATAATGATTGTTTTGAACAGATTGAGGAAGGTGATGCTTTTCTTTGTAAATAATCAGGAACTATGTTTTTCTTTGAAAGTCTGAAGACTATGAATCACCAGTGGAAGATGACACATCGTCTGTTATTTCTGCAGTACAAATGTTTAAAGACTCAGGCGACACAACCTCTTTGTCAAGCTCCGACAGCAACCGCACAGATCGCAGTGCAAGATCCAGACAGAAGTAAGTTATTTTTAAAAGGATGAATAAACCATTATCGTAGCACATTTGCCCATTGAAAATGAGTTTTATCTAGACACCTTTATGTGTTCCACATGATTTGACTTTACGCAAGAATAAATATACTAGATCCAATGTTGCATGATATATTTTGCAGTAGATAAGTTAGGTAGCTATATAGAATACAGAAATCCACCACCACCACAAGTGCTGCAATATCTATTAGTTGGTTGACTAGTTTCTGCCGTTCACAGCCATCATCAGAACAAAATATGCTGGTGTAAATTGCAGTAGCACATGTAATATGTTGACAGAGCTACCATTAGAGTGAGTGCAGATACATATATATGAACATATCCAGAAATCTTCTCCAGGGAAGTGGGTTTGACCCCATGCATTTTTATAGAGGTTCATTTAAAGAGATTGATTCACGATTTCCCCCAAAATTTTGTTTTTCACTTTAATGATCAAAATCTATTGTCTAATGTGTTTAAAAGATTTCACATAAAAATTAATGTTATACATTATCACAGAAGCTCATTTTAGAGAGTTTATTATTTGTTTTGTAAACAAAGATTGTGGTATGTTATTGTTTATGAAATTTTCAAAAGAAATGGATATCGATCTAAGTTTATTATATCTTTCACATTACAAGCATTCTTTGGGTAAAATGTGTCATCTAAGAGTTTTAAAATTTATGAGTATGCAAAATTAAGATGTGCTATATTACAAAATTAACATTTTACTGGTTTGTTTGTATACATGAAAAGACTCTAGTCTTTGTTTACATAACACAAATTTAAGGCTAAAATATTGCTTTTATTCTTGCATTCAGAAGGTCAAAAGTTTGTCTGTCAACGTTAATTCAGTTATATTTTTATTGTTTAACATCAGAAATGAAAAATATTTTTTTCAAAAATCGTGAACCAGTCCCTTTAAAACTATGGGCTAACATTTAGTATTTTAAAACTAGAAGTGCATAAAAATTAGGTGAATATATTTATTTTTATTATATAGCTAATAAATAGTCTATTATAAAATCTGCATAAAATCTAGAGAATGTTAGCATTCAATATCCTGAAAATTTATTGAACGCTAACTTTGCACTGCGTAAATTGTGTGCGCCCAAAACATTTCGAGTATGAGCGTTCAATATTGACCTTACCGTAACGACCTAAACAAGCCGTAATGACGGGTTTAATATTGAACAGTTAAGAAGTGCATGCAGATATTGCACACTTTCACCTTAGATGCCAATATTGATGAATTCTCGTCTAGTTTGGAGTATTTTGAGTGAAAAGGGATATAATTTTACAACTAAATACTTTAGCTATATAATAAAAGGGTTATTGAACTTATATTGGCTCATGCATTTTGACAGCCAACTCGTGCCAATATTCACCAATATAAGATTGAAAGCAAGCATTAAGCTAAATACAGTAAAATATCTGTATCTCTAATATGGTGTATGTCGAATACCCCACTTGAGTTGAAGTCGACCGCCGGTCCCGGCCGTTTTCCCTATATAAATGATTAAAAAACTTCTGATATTTCGAACACGGTAATCTCGAATACCCCGCTTATGTCAAAGTATTTTCAAGGTCCCATACCCTAAATTCACCTGGTTTATCTCGAAGTGCAGTCGATTTTCTGCTCTGCTTACCATACCTGGCGTCGTTAAGTCACACATTCACACCCGCGGCTACATCAGTTATAGTTAATGACCGCTAATCCACGCTCGCCTTTTCTGAGTAGACCCAGGTCGCAATAAATGGTTCAACAGCTTGGGTGATTAGTGAAGCCTTCCAACATTACGGCTAAAGTTCACCGCCAATTATGAACTAACACTCCCAATTCCAGGGATGGTGTTTTGAACGACACACGCTCTATCATTAACATGTGGGTTAGATAAACGCACAAAATCGTCAAAGTAATCTTGAAGGTAATGCTCTTAATAACGATAATTCATTTAATAACACACGCTTCATCATTAAAACTAGTACAAAGAAAACACGAAAATTTATTTAATAAACATAAAAAAGGAGTTTGTTTTTACATCGGTCTTTTTTGTTTCTTACGTGATAGGTTCTTTCATTACAACGCAATAACTACATCCCAGTCGAGCCTGGACATCAGTAAACTTAAAGTAAGCATACAGGCACGATCATCTTAATTTTGAAACACATTGTGAATTCAATTAGATGTTTATATATATATTAAAAAAAACCAAAATGTTTGTCTTTGAAATTCCACAATATTAATTTATCAACTTGTATTAAACTATAAGAAACAACAACGGGGTTGTTGTTTATAATGCAAATCCCATACTATGCATCAAATATCCTCCTTCAAAAAATATCCAAGATTGATTTTGGATATCTTGAACCCCCGGATATCTCGAAGTTTTTTCGAGGTCCCTCGGACTTCGAGATGGAGATATTTTACTGTACTTGAAGTATTTTTCAAAATAGATCTAGTATACCCTACTATCTCACCTTTATCAAAAGTAAAGAATCCGTTTCAGAAACTGCCATGACGTCACGGTGACCTAATTTGTTGCTGTATAGGTAAATGATCAACTGTATATTTCCGGACCTTAGTAGAATATAAATAAAGTTTTTGTTTTTGTGGATGTTGCAAAATATATTCCTTGGTCTTGAAATGTGGTTTGAAATATAAAAGCTTCGGCTAATGCCGAGCTGCTTTTATATTTCAAAACAACATTCCTATACCTCAGAGGTTATCCTGCAACATACACGAAAATGTGAACTTTAATCATACAATAGGATAATTAAATTCTTTATTTCTTAATCATACAATAGGAAAATTAAAATCATCAAAAATGTCTAGCAAGGTCGTGATTATCCTGAAAAATTATCATTCTAATAATTCCCAAGTAGCAATGGCGTATTTTAATTTGATATAATGATTAGATATATCAGCATTAACATAATAGTAAATGAATTGCTACATGTTTGACCCCCCTTTCTTGTTGTTATTGTAAGGATACTACATTGAGATACAAGCCTTAAACTAATCAAGTTTCATGATCATTTACTGTCATGCTTATGGTTACGTGTTGTCATAAACATATTTGTAAGTACAATAATGAATATCTCTGTCATAGTAAGTGGCATGGCTGATTTTCATGTTTGTGGATGCTAAACTCAACTTTAACCAATGAAGGGTGGGACAGGAAGGGGGTTTAACCAATGAAGGGTGGGACAGGAAGGGGGTTTAACCAATGAAGTGTGGGACAGGAAGGGGGTTGTGGTGTTGTCACTGTGTTTTGCCTCAATGGGCATGTCAAAAGTATCAAACTGGTAACTAGACATGAGTGGTGGCCATTTTCAGATTCTGAAAAACAGCTTTGTATTTTCTGTTTCTTAAAACAAACCCCTCATTTAGATTTACCACTGCTTCAGTTGTATCATGATGTCAACTGTAGACTGTAATGTCTCGCCCCGGTATTACATTTCATTATATAGACTGTAATGTCTCGACCCGGTATTACATTTCATTATATAGACTGTAATGTCTCGACCCGGTATTACATTTCATTATATAGACTGTAATGTCTCGCCCCGGTATTACATTTCATTATAGACGATAACATCTCACCCCGATATTACATTTCACTATACCAGTCTTTGAAATTAGCCAGTGATCTAAAGACCAAGACCAGTAAAATCAGGCTTATTAGAATATTACAATCGCAGGTCTATTAGAATATCACAGTCACAGGTCCATCAGGCTAATGTGTTAGAATATATCACAGGTCTATTAGAATATCACAATCGCAGGTCTAATAGGCTAATGTGTTAGAATATCACAGTCACAGGTCCATCAGGCTAATGTGCTAGAATATCACAATCACAGGTCTATTAGAATACATGTATCACAATCACAGGTCTATCAGGCTAATGTGTTAGAATATCACAATCGAAGGTCCATCAGGCTAATGTGTTGGAATATCACAATCACAGATCCATCAGGCTAATGTGTTAGAATATCACAGTCACAGGTCCATTAGAATATCACAGTCACAGGTCCATTAGAATATCACAGTCACAGGTCTATCAGGCTAATGTGTTAGAATATCACAATCACAGGTCTATTAGAATATCACAATCGCAGGGAACAGATGCAGTCATTCTTCTTAAAACATATTTCTTTTATCCATCACGATTTTGATGACATGAACTTATTATCAGAAGTTGAAAGAGAGCTATCGGTATACAATACATATAAATGAGAAAATACTTAATGAAATTTAAAAGTTAGAAAAAATTGTCTTCATTTCCATTGAACGTGCAAATTTGTGTTTGGTCTAGTGAGCATTCTACTCCTACAAGCCTATGATAAACATTCTGCTCCTACAAGCCTATGATAAACAAGTTCTACAACTTATATCAATGTCTCTTGCTGGCTCTGATATTGGTGTGGGAAGAAACTGGAGTATCTGGAGGAAACCCATGTGTCCTGACCACCATAAATCCAATCATACAACCACTGCCAGCTCAGGTTACAGTGGTGAGAAGCAGGTGTGTCAACCACTAACACTACCCACACACACTCTGATTGTCCCAGTTAATTAGAAAATAGGTTGTAGGGACAAGAACTTTGTTTGATTTTTAGTGTGGTATAGTTAAATGTGTATAGTTTGTGGAGGACTTTTAACTTGCAGGAACAACCAACTTATTAAATATATAAAGATTTCAGTAAGTCAAACCAACATTAAAAGAGCTGATATGACTTTTTATGACATTACAGGAAGAAGATTGACCTCCAAAAGACAGTTCATGGCTCGGTTTTGAAACCAAATCGTTTGAAAAATATTGCAGCTCAGCTGCACAGTGCTGCAGTAAGTTCTTTGAAAATTAGAAGTAGTTTTTAGTTTGTAAATGTAATGTGATACACCATCTTTCTCTGAAATTAAGCTTGCATTTATAATACCATAACCAAGGAAATGATTTCTGATTTTAGTTTTTTCCTTGAAGAGTGCCATATGCATATTTTTTTCATGATGCATATTTATGTTTCATGATTATTTTGCTTTGGAACATACCAGTGATATCACTTTTTACCCATTACAGGATAGAGTTGATGCTGGGATGCCAACGTCAATGGTATAAATCATAGTTGTATCATGTTACTGAGTTACTCAAACTTTTACTGGAACTTTAAGCTTTAAAAAATTGAGATTTGATTTTCACTTTTAGCTGAATATATTGATTGATGTGCATTTTTTTCCCCAGGCAGTTTCGTCCTTAATTGCCATTGGAACATCGCATGGACTTGTGCTAGTGTTTGGTATGCTTATTTTCGAAAATGTGATATACTGTATTTGAGATTTTTCATTGTAAAAAATATTTCGTATTATTTCTGTTTATTTTCTGCAGATCCAAAACAGGTGTTGAAATGGTGTCTAGGAAGCACAGCAGTGGGGCAGCAGTATGGTTCAGTGTCTGCTTTAAGTTTCAACAAAGACTGTACCAGATTACTTTCTGGATTTGCCAAAGGACAAGTAAGTCTTTATTTATTAGCTCTTCTGAGCTGAAGGCTCAAAGAGCTAATCATATGGCCATATGTCTGGCGTGCGGTGTGCGTCAACATTTTGGAAAAAGGGCTATATCTCAAGAACCACTTGGCCAATTTTTGTCAAATTTGTCACAGGGTATCCTTGGCCCAAGGGCTCTCATTTGTACGAAAACTAGGGTTATGACCCTGTAACAAGGGGAGATAATTAGGAAAATGCAAACAAAAGTAGTGGTTGCTAAAAAATCTTCTTCTCAAGAACAACTGGGCAAATTATCACCAAACTTATGCATAAAGATGAGGATAGGTTGTAGATAAAAAATTATTCAAGGCATCATCCTGGGACAAAGGGTATGGTCTCAAGGTCACTTCAAAGTTGACCTTAAATTTTGTTTTGTTAAAACTTTGATATTTTGCTTAGTATAAGGACTAGGATCATCAAATTTTGTCAGTTGATGCATCTTAGGACCTAATATCATGTTGTCTCAAAAGTAGGTCATGGTGACCTACTTTTTGAATTTGGCAGGTAATTATTATTAAATGGATTTTGATGCATATCTTGGACACTTTTTAGCCTATGATCATCAAAAGTTGTCAGTTGAGGGATCATGGGACCTTGAACTGCGTCATGTGAAAAGTATGTCACCATGATCTACTTTCTGAATTTTATGGCTAATCATTTATGAATACATTTTAGGTTGTTATTTCAGATACCGAGAGGTTTAGAATCATCAAACGTTGTAAGTTGATGCGTCTAGAGGCCTCGAAACATATTTATAAAAAAAAGTAGGTCACAGTGACCTACTTTTTGAATTTTGCAGACATTCAAATTTCACATTTTCAATTTTAGATGCATATTTTGGACACTATGAAAGCTAGGATCATCAAACTTTGTCAGTTGATGCATCTTGAGTCTTCATAGTTTGTTGACCAAAACGTAGGTCACCGTGACCTACTTTTGAACAGTTACATTTAAATTTTCAGGTACTATTTGACTTAACATCATCAAACTTTGTTAATTGATGAATCTTGGTTAGTGAGAATTTTTGCCTGTTCTACAATGTATCAGAAGAGCGATTCGAGGCTGATGGGCCTCTTGTTATATATTGGATGAAAATTTGGAAGATTTGACTACCTTCTATTTAAGAATCTGCGAGTTTGTAAGGATGGGAAATTGAGTTGCAGTGCTAGGGAGGGATATTAATCATCAGACACATTGGTTCCGGGCTCTAATATGTCATACAAAACACATAAAAATATGCCCATGGGACAAAGATGTTCCCTTTTGATTTGGGGTCAAAAGGTCAAAGGTCAAGTGCACTCCTAGAGAAGAGACTACCCAAGGTTTTGTCATGCCCTTTCTTTTTTTCACTCAGGAAAGAAGTAATTTATTCCTATTAACAACACCCTTTGGGAGATTGGGGTAAGTGGGGGGTATTCTTAGTCAGCATTGCTCACAGTACCTCTTGTTGTGACATGGGTTTGTAACTGTATAGCAGCAGTCACACCTCACTGGATAACGTTAACAGACATCCAACGGATAACAAAATTATCAATACGTTTGTCTCCGTTTCTTTGCCTTTCTTGTCCGTTGAACGAACATCACTGGACTATGGAGTCCACTTACTGTACGGTATGATGGAGTCCACTTACTGTACGGTATGATGGAGTCCGCTTACTGTACGGTATGATGGAGTTTGCTTACTGTACGGTATGATGGAGTCCGCTTACTGTACGGTATGATGGAGTCCGCTTACTGTACGGTATGATGGAGTCCGCTTACTGTACGGTATGATGGAGTTTGCTTACTGTACGGTATGATGGAGTCCGCTTACTGTACGGTATGATGGAGTCCGCTTACTGTACGGTATGATGGAGTCCGCTTACTGTACGGTATGATGGAGTCCGCTTACTGTACGGTATGATGGAGTCCGCTTACTGTACGGTATGATGGAGTCCGCTTATTGTACGGTATGATGAAGTCCGCTTACTGTACGGTATCTATGTGTTGATGGAGTTCGCTTACTGTACAGTATTATAAAGTTTGCTTACTGTACAGTATTATGAAGTCCGCTTACTGTACGGTATCTATGTGTTGATGGAGTCCGCGTACTGTGAGGTAGCTATGTGTTGATGGAGTCCGCTTACTGTACAGTATTATAAAGTTTGCTTACTGTACAGTATTATGAAGTCCGCTTACTGTACGGTATCTATGTGTTGATGAAGTCCGCTTACTGTATGGTATCTATGTGTTGATGGAGTTCGCTTACTGTACAGTATTATGAAGTTTGCTTACTGTACAGTATTATGAAGTCCGCTTACCATACGGTAGCTATGTGTTGTTATGTGTTTTGATAAGAACTTGTGCATTTCTTTTCCTGTACTTGTCCAGTTTGCATACATTTATGTCCGGTGGATATGAGTCATGGCCGGACTGCTACCGGACATGCAGTGGGCCAACCAAAGATGTAATGGACAACAACCGCATGCTTATGGACAAAAACACATGTTGTTGTTGTTGTCGGTTCCTTTTTATTTCCGTGCAGAATTACGGGTAGTGTACACACTAGTGAGCCCCCGTCCAGGTATCTGGCTAGCTGCACACATGGCAGATCTCACCTCAGATCTCCATTCTTTATGGTCTTGAGGGTTGGCAGTAGAGAGCTTCCATTCTCTACAATCTTTCTCCATCAGCTCTCTCCAAGATAGCATTGGCCGACCAACTCTATGTCTCCAAGGAACTTGTATGTTTAGAGCGCACTTGACTGCACTGCTGGATCTGACAATGTGGCCATACCAGTGGAGTCTCCTTTCCCTTAAGATGAGGTCGAGGTCATCGATGCCAAGCCGCCTCAGCAATTCAGTTGAACTTACAGTGGCCATATCTTCAGGCTTGATGTTACAGATCTGTCTTATCATTGCTCTGTCATTGCACAGTAGGCGATGAAGATTTGGCAAACTGACAAATAACGGTTGTCAAACAGACTTTCATGGGACCAGTACAAGTCAGTTCATCTAACGTTGAAAGAATGTTATATCACTTTGTTATGTGTCCCATGTTTGTTTAACCCAGTACTTGTCCGTTATTCATACAGTAATGTCCATTAATAGAGCCTTTGGGAATCTCTCCAGATTTAGACAGGGTTTCTATTTGTGAATCTTGGGCGGTCTGCTCTTCCCCAGCATTGTCAATGACTGAAGGAGGAGATGCGGGTCTTGTGGCCTTTCCCTGTTTTCTGCTTTTACCCTTCCCAACATTTGTAGACCTTCCATTTGAAGGCATTATAGAAATATGTCAGCGAGGGTGAAAAGTTTGAAAAAATACAGTAAAACTCGAATATAGCGAACACGGATATAGCAAATTTACGGCTATAGCGAAATGAAAACGATTTCCCCGGCAAATTCTTTATATATTCTATATAAAAATCTGCGTCTATAACGAACACGGATATAGCGAATTTGCGGATATAACGAAGCAAATTCTTATTCCCCTTGAATTAAAAATGAACGTAAAAATCACCTTTTATAACGAATTTATTTTTTTTTCATTTTAAACTCTTTGTGATTTTTAACAATCGTTTTCCATTGACATAAAGGTTCCACACTTATTACAAAATTTGTTTACATTTTTTCAAAAAAGGTTGTTAACGCAAAACAATGCTTACACATACGTTTAAGAAATATATTGTCGGTATTGTTTACTATTTTCGTTAATTAAATTTGAAGTTTGATTGCATTTATTTTATCGTACACTTCTTTATTTGTGTAAAGCAACAAGTAGATGACAATTGCAATAGACTGTACATGTATGTATTGCGCCAAATGTTGTTGACATTTCTCTCTCGACATGTTCTTGCATGACTTAATAATCATCAAGATAAATTATCATATATAAGTCAATGTGTGTATTTCTTGTATAAAAATATTTCTTCTCGAAAATATATAGGCTTCATTTCTCTTAAAGACAATACAAACGCAAGTATATCGATTGTTGCTTTCTTATAGAACTGATATACATGTAGAACAAATCAGTTTTATAACGAATTCGTTATATTTGAATTATGAATTCGCTATAAACGTATAGCGAATTACGCTTATAGCAAATTTTTATAGAGAGTCCCCAGAAATTCGCTATATCAGAGTTTTACTGTATATATTAACTCTTGATTTATACCCGTTTTGTCATTCACATGACCAGTACGAGTCTGTTAGTCTAATGTTGAAAGAACATTCTATCAGTTTTTCACATGTCCCATGTTCATTTAACCCAGTACTTGTCCGTTATTCAAGTGGTAATGTCCGTTAATCGACTGTTAATTGCCCTGTACATGTCCGATTATTATGTGTTTTATTTGCTTCATACACCGATATCAGGAGCCCCGAGTAGCGTCGAGAATGACTTTCATCAACGGACAGCATTATGTCACAATTATTTTTATCCGTGTGATGTCCATTTATGTTATTCGGTAATGCGTAAGGAGCTTATCAGATTACAAAGCAGGGCTCTTGATGAATTAAGATTTGTATATTAGATAGAGGATGTTATGGTTCATGAAACATTTTATAGTGACTTGTCTTTCTATTGCATCAGATTACTATGTGGGACTTGACCAATGGCAAACTTTTGAGGACGATAACAGATGCTCATCCACCAGGGTCAGCAGTCTTGCACGTGAAGGTGAGATTAATGTAAAAACACATTTATCGTATACATGTACTGTATACATGCTTTGATAATCAGAGAGGTTTTTACTACGTTGTATATATGTGTAACTCCCACTAGCCTTCCTGCCAGACAAATAGGTTTTTTATACGAGAGGACTAATTCTCCATATTGTGAAAACATGGAGTCTTAAAAAGAAGACCCACTGGGATTATCTGTTCAATACATGATGGAACTTCTGTGCTCTTGTGTGAAAAGAATTCGTTCTTCAGTTTACAGATAGTCCCGTGTTAGCTGTGTGTAGTGACAGTGGTGGGTCGGTGTTTGAACTGGAAATGAAGTAAGTTAGCACTTTAGCTCGCCTAAAGCTATATGCTCAAGGGAGCTTTTCTGATCAGCATTGTCTGTCTGTCTGTTTGTCTGTAAACTTTACACATCCTCTCAAAAACCACAGGGTCAATTTTAACAAAACTTACCATTATGCAAACATCCTCAGAAAGTGCAGATTCAAGTTTGTTCAATTTGTGGCTCCTGGAGGTAGGGTGGGACCACAATACAGAATCAAAGTTATACAAGGGAGTGTATAGTAAAAAGTCTTTAAAATTTTCTTCTTATGAAGAGGTAGACTATGAATGGTCATCCTCAGGTAGTGTGGATTTAAAGTTGTTGAAATCAACGACCCTGAGGAGTAGGGTGGAGCCATAATAGGGGATTAAAGTTTTACTGGGTATATATAGAAATTTTTTAAAACATCTTCTTCTTTAGGACAGAAGGGCCATGATCATTCATATTCATATGCAAGTATCCTCAGGTAGTGCAGATTTATTTATTTTTCAAATCATGGCCACAGGGATAGGGGAATTTATTTGGTGGGGGGGGTGGGGGGGGTGAGTTTTGTGTGGGAATCTTGAAAAATCTTCTCTAATCAAGCAGGGCCATGATCAGTCATATCAATATACAACCATTCTCAGTGCAGATTTCAGATCAAATCAGGGGTTAGGGTGGGTCTACAAGAGGGGATCAAATTATATATGGCAATATATTAGGAAATTTTATACAAAAATCTTTTTCTATAAGGCCAGCAACACCATGATTATTCATCATTATTATGCAAGCATCCATGAGTATTGCAGATTCAATTTCCTTCAAATCATGGCCATGGGGATAGGATGGGGCCTCAATAGGGGATCAAAGTTTTACATTTGAATGTATGTAATTTTTGAAAATTTTCTTATCATGATTACTGATTAGATATATGCAAGTATCCCAGTGTTGTAGTGCAGGTTCACATTTATCTTGGGTCGGATTAGATAGGGAATCAAAGTTTTACATGAGAATATGTATGAAATTTGCAGAAAAGAATTTTTTCACTAGTAGTGGGGCCACACTTTTGAAATCATATGAATATGCAAATGTTCTGAATTAAGGGGGTTATTTTTCATGGACCTCAGGGTTAGGATGGGACTAAAATCAGGGATCAAATTTTGGGGAATTTTTTTTCCTAAAAATCTTTATATGAACAGGAGGGCCAAGATGACTCAAGTGAGCATTATGGTGTATAAACCACATGTTTTTGTATACATGTTCATACAATTTCTCTCTTGTCTTTTTTTTCAGAAATTTGTGTAACAATTCTTTGTGCCTTTGGGTTGATATAGAGCATGTGAAAGATAAACCAAAAGAGAAAAATGAATTATATTAATTTCTGCTAAACATAGAAAGGTGGCAGCGGCCAACTGTATCAGAAATTTATCAAGTTAATAGATATTGATTTCAGGCGTTTTATTGAAAATATTTGCTTTTGAAGACATGTCTGCTTTTCTGCAAAAACAAAATACACATCCATGTATTCATTGCATTGTACTGTAAGACTAATCCAGAAACATGATCTTTTCTATGCTTGAAAATTCAGTTACTTATATTCATGTTTCATAATGCTCTGATAAAATAAAACGTTTCAACAGAAATTGAAAAACTTTATGTAGTATGCAATGAAATTCGGTGAATATACATGTATTTACATAAATAGATTTTAGTGAGGGGTACCGTAGCAGTTACCATGACACATATAATCAAAGATCATGCTTTCATCCTTCATTATAAAGTCTATAACTACACTGCAGTGGGCTGATCAGTCAGAGTTTTATTGTATAAAATGTCTTGATAAAAATTTCAGGCGATTGATTGGCGTACGGACCTGTGAATCTAAATGTCTTTTCTCAGGAAGGTAACTATTGAACTGACTCAGATTTTCAGTTTTCTTTGTCAACACCATCATCATTGTTTACTCATTTTGATAAATTCATTAAAGGAAGACTTATTATTAAAGCTTGAGAAGGTGATTGTGAACACTATATTGATTTGATGTGATATTAAAGGGGATTCTGTACTGTTAACTCATACAATATAATGATATTCTTAGTATTATTCTGAACATTAAGCTCATATGGTAAGATATTCTTTGTATTATTCTGAACATTAAGCTCATATGGTAAGATATTCTTTGTATTATTCTGAACATTAAGCTCATATGGTAAGATATTCTTTGTATTATTCTGAACATTAAGCTCATGTGGTAAGATATTCTTTGTATTATTCTGAACATTAAGCTCATATGGTAAGATATTCTTAGTATTATTCTGAACATTAAGCTCATGTGGTAAGATATTCTTTGTATTACTCTGAACATTAAGCTCATATGGTAAGATATTCTTTGTATTATTCTGAACATTAAGCTCATATGGTAAGATATTCTTAGTATTATTCTGAACATTAAGCTCATGTGGTAAGATATTCTTTGTATTATTCTGAACATTAAGCTCATATGGTAAGATATTCTTAGTATTATTCTGAACATTAAGCTCATGTGGTAAGATATTCTTTGTATTACTCTGAACATTAAGCTCATATGGTAAGATATTCTTTGTATTATTCTGAACATCAAGCTCATATGGTAAGATATTCTTTGTATTACTCTGAACATTAAGCTCATATGGTAAGATATTCTTTGTATTATTCTGAACATTAAGCTCATATGGTAAGATATTCTTTGTATTATTCTGAACATTAAGCTCATATGGTAAGATATTCTTTGTATTATTCTGAACATTAAGCTCATATGGTAAGATATTCTTAGTATTATTCTGAACATTAAGCTCATATGGTAAGATATTCTTTGTATTATTCTGAACATTAAGCTCATATGGTAAGATATTCTTAGTATTATTCTGAACATTAAGCTCATATGGTAAGATATTCTTTGTATTACTTGCCAGATGCTCTAGTCAGTCATTTAAGTATCCAGGTTGCTATTACTGGTATATCAGCTAATCATGCGATTCCTGACTAGTATCTTTCTTTTTCAGTCGAGGAGAAGTTTGTGTTGTCGAACCCTTGCATATGAACCTTACAATCAAAGATCATCCAATGCAGGATGTTATGGTTGTTGCTATGGCTACTTTGTCCAAGGTATGTCACATGTAAGCAGAGTCAGACAAATTTGTTTTTCATAAAAGTTCATTATGTTCTTATGCAATACTGTTATTGTTATTATTTTTTTTCTAGGTTTTGTTGGTTACACTTAGACCCCAGCTGAAAGTTGTATTCACCCATGCACTAAAGGTATGACCAGGGAGATATCTAGAAACAGATTATCATTATACAAGTCGAACTATTTATAGAATGGTGTTTCTATTTAAGGTAGTCCTCCCCAGTCCTCACTGCTAGCCCAACTGTCATTATACTATGATATCTTTATTGAATAATGTTACTATTTATAGGGAAGTCCCACAGGTCCTCAGATGTCTTGGGTACCCTTGATTCCATTTACTTCTGGGATATTTGAGAATCAATTGAATACTTTGACCTTTTTACTCGAAATTAGCATAAGCCTGCTAAACACTGTTATTTCACATGTACAAACCCAAACAAATAGTTCTGATGGAGTAATTATTCCTTTCCCTGTCTGTACTTCGTAACCATCAATAATTTCAGTCGTGTGTAAAGGGGTACTATAATTGAATCATGCAGGCATTTAAAAAATTGTCACTGGTGGCAAAGTACAGTTGAGGAAAGATAATGGGGATGCTTACTCCTTCTAGGCACCTGATCCCACCTCTGGTGTGTCCAGGGGTCCATGTTTGCCCAACTATCTATTTTGCACTGCTTATAGGAGTTATGAGATTGATTTCTGTTCGTTATCTTCACTAGTTTTCTCCAGTGGAACTATTTGACACACATATTTTCAAATTGGGAGTGGTGAGTTTTTAAATTCAAAATGTTAGGAGAAGGTCATAGGATGTATTTGCGCTTTCCAAATATTGTCAATGTTAAAACAAAATACCTGAGTATTCATCAAACTCAAGCAAATTTTGAGTAAAATAAGTAGGAAATTTTTTTTATTGATTCTCGAATACCTCAAGATGTACTTGAATTTTCTAAAAGAAATTGTGTGGCAATCTGTACGATTTATGATATGCAAGTCAAAAGCTACAGAATACAGTGTAAAATGCCTTTTTTAGGATTTTTTTATTGCCAACATTAGGTACCCTGTTATAGGAGTTGCAAACCTTTCTCTATTGTACATATCAAAGGTATCTAGATGTTTGAGCGTCCCATGGGAAGTTCCACCAACCCTCTATTGCTAGGCAGGCAGTTTGTCATACAAATCTATTTATAGAATGTTACTATTTATAGGGCAGTGCCATTAACCTCCCACTGCTAGCCTGACAGTCTGTCATTCAAATAATTTATGTGAATGATGTTAATATTTGTAGGGCAGTTTCACCAGTTTACCACAGCCAATCTGACAGTTTGTCATATTTTATCTATCGATAGAATGATCTTGTTATTTCTAGGGCAGTCCCACCAGTTTGCCACTGCTAGCCTGGCAGTTTGTCATCATACAGGTATCAGAGAAGGACCGAGTCATTGACCCAGTGTTGGTGTTTGCCAGGGAGTCCACCATCTACTTCTTCCAGGTACTATCAACTAAGTAATTTATTGAACCATTGAAAGTCAGACAAATATTGACAGGAAAAATTCTGATAGAAAGCACAGGGAAATTAAAGACTGCAATGCATGAAACTGGAAGATAAACGATTGAGTTATCGTTATACCTTTATACTACTAATGATTTGTAGGTGATCTGTAACAATGCCCAGGATATAAAGTGTTCAGGTCTACAGAAGATAATTGTACCATACAAGATGCTGAGTGTTGCTGTAAGTACTCAATTAAAATTTGAAGTTGATGTGTGAGGCTTTGTCATTCTGTTGTAGATCATTTTGATCAAGCACAAAACTCTCAGCCAAACCTCCTAAATAAGGAGATTGTAGGCCTACATTGCAAGTTGTAGTCTTTATAATGCTCTACAGAAATTTCCATATATGCACATGTAGTTTGATTCCTGTGATTTTGAAGTGTTAATATATAATTGTTTAATTTTGATTGTATTATTTCTATACAGAAATATTTGATTACAACTTTGTTTTTATGATAGTGGATGAATCCCAGAATTTTAGTTGCCTTGGATACTAACGAAAAAATTCACGTTATAGATGTCAGATCAGAGGAAGAACTTGAGGTAAGTGAATGTAAGGCAACACACTGGGAATGCTTCAGTGAATGTAAGGCAACACACTGGAAATGCTTCAGTGAATGTAAGGAATGCTTCAGTGAATGTAAGGCAATACACTGGAAATGCTTCAGTGAATGTAAGGAAACACACTGGAAATGCTTCAGTGAATGTAAGGAAACACACTGGAAATGCTTCAGTGAATGTAAGACAACACACTGGAAATGCTTCAGTGAATGTAAGTTAACACACTGGAAATGCTTCAGTGAATGTAAGACAACACACTGGGAATGCTTCAGTGAATGTAAGTTAACACACTGGGAATGCTTCAGTGAATGTAAGACAACACACTGGGAATGCTTCAGTGAATGTAAGACAACACACTGGGAATGCTTCAGTGAATGTAAGACAACACACTGGGAATGCTTCAGTGAATGTAAGACAACACACTGGAAATGCTTCAGTGAATATAAGGCAACACACTGGGAATGCTTCAGTGAATGTAAGGCAACACACTGGAAATGCTTCAGTGAATGTAAGGAAACACACTGGAAATGCTTCAGTGAATGTAAGTTAACACAATGGAAATGCTTCAGTGAATGCGAGGCAACACACTGGAAATGCTTCAGTGAATGTAAGGCAACACACTGGAAATGCTTCAGTGAATGTAAGGAAACACACTGGAAATGCTTCAGTGAATGTAAGTTAACACACTGGAAATGCTTCAGTGAATGCGAGGCAACACACAGGAAATGCTTCAGTGAATGTAAGGAAACACACTGGAAATGCTTCAGTGAATGTAAGGAAACACACTGGAAATGCTTCAGTGAATGTAAGTTAACACACTGGAAATGCTTCAGTGAATGTGAGGCAACACACTGGGAATGCTTCAGTGAATGTAAGGCAACACACTGGAAATGCTTCAGTGAATGTAAGGAATGCTTCAGTGAATGTAAGGCAACACACTGGAAATGCTTCAGTGAATGTAAGGAAACACACTGGAAATGCTTCAGTGAATGTAAGTTAACACACTGGAAATGCTTCAGTGAATGCGAGGCAACACACTGGAAATGCTTCAGTGAATGTAAGGCAACACACTGGAAATGCTTCAGTGAATGTAAGGAAACACACTGGAAATGCTTCAGTGGATGTAAGTTAACACACTGGAAATGCTTCAGTGAATGCGAGGCAACACACTGGAAATGCTTCAGTGAATGTAAGGCAACACACTGGAAATGCTTCAGTGAATGTAAGGCAACACACTGGAAATGCTTCAGTGAATGTAAGTTAACGCACTGGAAATGCTTCAGTGAATGTAAGACAACACACTGGGAATGCTTCAGTGAATGTAAGTTAACACACTGGGAATGCTTCAGTGAATGTAAGACAACACACTGGGAATGCTTCAGTGAATGTAAGACAACACACTGGGAATGCTTCAGTGAATGTAAGACAACACACTGGGAATGCTTCAGTGAATGTAAGGAATGCTTCAGTGAATGTAAGACAACACACTGGAAATGCTTCAGTGAATGTAAGGCAACACACTGGAAATGCTTCAGTGAATGTGAGGCAACACACTGGAAATGCTTCAGTGAATGTAAGGAATGCTTCAGTGAATGTAAGACAACACACTGGAAATGCTTCAGTGAATGTGAGGCAGCACACTGGAAATGCTTCAGTGAATGTAAGGAAACACACTGGAAATGCTTCAGTGAATGTAAGTTAACGCACTGGAAATGCTTCAGTGAATGTAAGACAACACACTGGGAATGCTTCAGTGAATGTAAGTTAACACACTGGGAATGCTTCAGTGAATGTAAGACAACACACTGGGAATGCTTCAGTGAATGTAAGACAACACACTGGGAATGCTTCAGTGAATGTAAGACAACACACTGGGAATGCTTCAGTGAATGTAAGGAATGCTTCAGTGAATGTAAGACAACACACTGGAAATGCTTCAGTGAATGTAAGGCAACACACTGGAAATGCTTCAGTGAATGTGAGGCAACACACTGGAAATGCTTCAGTGAATGTAAGGAATGCTTCAGTGAATGTAAGACAACACACTGGAAATGCTTCAGTGAATGTGAGGCAGCACACTGGAAATGCTTCAGTGAATGTAAGGAATGCTTCAATGAATGTAAGGCAACACACTGGGAATGCTTCAGTGAATGTAAGGCAACACACTGGGAATGCTTCAGTGGATTCAGATCAATTATATACATAGTTTTATGGCTGATATGTAAAACACTAACTTTGGAAATGCTATTTATAATGTAAAGCTTTGCAGTCCATCACAAGAAATATGTGGTTCTTGCAATTTTTGATTGTGTTTTCAGGTCCTTGATGTTTCGGATGTACAGCTGGTGTACAACAACAGTCAGTTCAAATCTTTGGCAACAGGAGGGAATGTCAGCCAAGCACTGGTACGTACACTGAATATTTATGTCATTTTATATTGATTGAACTAGAAGGAAGAAAAGAATGGAAAAGAGCAAAGAATTTTTTTTTTACCATTTAATGTTAATTTATAGAGTGGTCAGGACCCATATTTACTAAAGTTCGTAGACGTAGACGTAAACGTAGGATTTACGTCTGACTTAAGATTAGAGTTACGTACTCATAAAATGGTATTCACAAAACCGTTCGTAGCCGCAAACGTAACTTACGATGTACGATTGCACTTACGTGTGCGCAGTGGCTATTTTCACTTCGAAGCATAAAAAGTGTGAATTTGCTCATTTACTTTGTATTCCCTGCGCTACCGCCACATTATACGAAAAAGAACACAGAACTTTGTGAGAAAGCAACGGATTTCAACGTATACGTATGCCTGCCAACGGCATGTCGATCAACTGTACCGTTATTCAGTGTTGTTTACAAATCCAAATGGAAGGTTCATCAAATTTAACGCATTTGACTTGTGCATGGATCTGCGATGCTGTAGGTGTTCAAAAAGAAGTCAGCATGGACTGACAAGTAAGTTAAGTTGTTTGTGTAGTAATAACCTTAAATGTTTTACCACTGACTACTCGTCAGTAGGCCCCTAAATAATGTGCAAGGGGATTCAGTACATGACACACATCGCAAAATCACAGTCCCTTATTCATTTTGTTCTCAACCTATGTAGCTGCTATAATGCCTGGATCTTAATTTCTACATAGTGAGCACATATACATATGTGTTAGTTATTTACAATTTTATATGTGCCCACTATTAACACATTAAGACATAAGCTCATTTGTGTACATGGTAACTTCAAACTTTTGACAATACCACAATTGAAATTCAAAATTATTTTCCCATTTTTTTAATTTCATGACTGGGACAACATCAAAGCAGTATCATAGCTACCTGTACACAAGTACGCACATGCTTTCACATCATTTCGCAAAAAGAAAAACAAGAATATTGGTGAAAAATGAATCTAAAATATACATTATATATACAGGCACTAATTCTAAAATGTGTTATTTGTACGTGCCCCTCTATTGCATGGTTATAAAATATGAAAATTATTATTGCTTTAACAATATATACTCTGGGCGAACAGGTAGATAGGGTGAATGGACTCGGTACCAGATGAGAACAGTTACAGTCTCTTTTAGCATCATTTCAATTATTGCTTGTGCACATCCATGTGCAAAACTTTCAGAAAATATTGTGTAACAAAATCGCATTCAAATACAGTTGTACAACTGTGTGAAGTCAGTGTTAATTTATTTAATGTAGAATAACATTGACTATGTATTAATTGGAGATATTAGGTGTGATATACATGTAACATGCACTAGATATATATCCAAGTTAGCTGACCTCTGTTATTTTTCAAAGGGTCATAAAGGTGGTCAAGAAATAAATTGCCAACAGACAGCAGCATTCCTTGATTTAGATGCATTTCTCTTCATGCCCTCTCCTGAAAGATTTTCCATGATGCCTCAGGGTTAGGATTGGGATGCAAGATGTACAGTACATATATATGATGTAAGTATATCCACTGTTTGTACACATTTAATCATTTCTGTACTTACAAAGTTTTAAAAAATCCAAAACAAATTATGGTACATGGTACATGATGTAATGATTTTTGTAATGTATTGATGATTAAATCCTTAAATTTATGAGTTTTTATGATCAAAGTTTGTCCATTTTGCATGTTTTGTACCTGTCTGTCTAAGCATATCTTCACCTTTTTGGCAAATAGAAATTTAACCAATTTAAGGACATACACTATGTTTCTTTGAAATTATTTTTTATCTCCTCGATATTAAAAATTCTTGCATGATTTCCAAAATAATAGCTGTAATTTTGTCACCAAAATTTTAAATCAACACTCAATAAAAATTGCTCTATATTATATATTTCTGATCAATAATAACACATGTATTCAGTTATTTGAAACACCTTTTAATCTCAAAGCAAGCAAATGAATATATGTAATTTTGGTGATTAAATAATTATTATCTTGCAAGCCAATAATTCTTCTTTATATATTTCTTTACACTAAAAGCGGTTATCAAATGTACTTTTATTAGGTCACCTGAGTTTACTCAGTAACCTATTGCAATTAGTTTTCATTCTTTGTGCGTTGACAATTGAACAGTTTGAACTTCTTAATAACTACCAGTCCAATTCTTTTCAAATTTGGTATGAAGCATCATTGGGACAAGGGGGACCAATTTTCAAAAATCTTCTTATCAAGAAACACACATATATAAGAAAAACTAAATGCATAGTGATGTAGAGCAGACAGGCCTCTACCAAAATTGTAAATTTCATGATCCCCGGGGTAGGGGTTTTGACCCCAGGGCGGGGCAAATCTTGTTATATAGTGTTTATGTGTATAAAACACTTAAATTACATCTTCTTTAATGCTATTGATACTAAATTGAAACTAAATGGATAGAGCAGGTAGTCTTTTACCAAAATTGTAAATTTGATTTCCCCCAGAGTAAGGGTTTTGACCCCAGGGTGGGGCCAAACTTAGTATATAGTATTTATGTGTAAGTTTACTGATACTGTATAAAATATAAATGCAGAAATAAGGATGTACAAAAAATGGTGAATTTCACAACCCAGGGTTATGACTTTAAGATGAGTCCAAATTAGTCATATCTTTTGATGTTTTCATGTGAATACACCTATTTAAAGCCTTTCATCAGTGTATGCACTTTGAGGGATGTGAAGTTTTAAGAACACATCTTGTTTTATACTGTTGCTGAACATAAGAATATAATTAGCTTAGATATTTAGAACAGGAAATTTTTTCTAGATTTCATAGTCCATGGAAGTAATGATACTTTTTCTACTAGTATTCAGGTGACCGATAAGGCCTGTGGGCCTCTTGTTAGGTTTCTGTTGTTGTTTTTTTTATTTTACTAAAGAAATATTTTTATTAGTCAGTAATACATATTCCTTTGCCATTGGGAGATTTTGAGAGATAAAAATGGTTGCCATCACTTTCACAGCAAATATGCCCCTTTAAATTTATAATGTTGTACTACCATGTAGGCCTATTATATGTCAGCCTGAGTAGCTCAGTACAAAGGTACCAGGTTCAATACTCAATTGTGCTAAAGATTTTTCTCACCTTCTTTGCTACAGTAAAATCCCATTCATATACCTAACCTTACTGCAGTACATATCAGCTGATTTTACATTTTTACTTGCCACAACCAGGAACTATCAAAATATGTTAACTCTAAACTAATTAAACCTGAGAATTTTGTAGAAAGAAAATAGAATGCAAGTGAATTGTACCTGAAATGTCACAAAAAAATATTTTTTATTTATAAACGTGAATGACCTTAACTGAAACTTACCATTCTTGGTTAAAAAGTATTTTTTTCTGGTTTGGAAAGAAGCCAATTTCATACAAGGGGAATGGTTAATGAAAAAATACTAAAGTTGACCTTGGGGTCATTTGAAATCTTTTTCTTAATATGGGCTCTTGGGTTATAAATCATTAAAATTAGAAATTGTAGGTGATACTTAATGATATCTTCCCAGATATGATGTACGGTAGATGAATATACTGTAAATAAAATCAGTATTATCACAGTTTTACAGTTTATTTAACTAACAATTATGTTGCATGTATTTTTCAAGCCTTATGAAATTTGATTGCAGTGTAATGACAGTTGTTTATTTAAATCAATGTAATACTATTATTTTTCTAGGTCTATGGGTACATTGCTGTAATGGCCTGAAAAATCTTTTGCGAAACCGAGAAATGTTCATCTTCCATTGCCATGATTGTGTAAAAGGACGAGCAGAGGAATGATTCAAAAATATATGGCAGGATTGAGAATCTAACCCATGACCCGTAGTCTGGTACTCTACCCACTGATCAATCCATGCTGATGGTCCATCTGCTACATTGATGTCATCTTATATATTTATGTATTCATTTATATCATATGGACAATTAAAAATTGACAGTAAAATAAAAAAAAGTTTGATATTCAGCAAAATAGAATTTGTTACAATACATGTTTAAGAAATTAAGTACATGTACATGCATTGTTATGCATACAATTATGTACATGTAATTATATTTGTTAATAGATAAATTTTTAGATGAATTTTCATGTTGTTATTGATATTGACATGTACATGTATTACTTCCATTTCTAGAATGATTTTAACATCTTGATATTAAAAAGATGACATAATAAATAAATCTTAAATATTTGTCAACAAAGTTGTCTGGTGGGTTAAAATTTGTAAAGAGGAGCATTAGTACATGTCGGTTTAATGTGAGAAGCCTTCAGAATGAACTTTTATCAGTGAGATTTTTGTAAATTGGGGGGGATGGGCTTCAACAAAATAATATGTATGTTGAAGGCATCATCCTTGGAGTTTGGTAATATGCACTGCAAAGACTTTTACCTAGCTGATCACATATAAAGGTCAATTACATACAAATCATGGTAGAAAGATTCATATATATGCATTATCAATGAAGGTTTGACTCCTGTAGGATTATAGTTAAAGGAAATGGCACTCTGAAAGATTGAAAGTCTACACATGACTACACTAGTAGGCATCACAATTGCTCTCTGAAACAAATTACACAAAATTGTATTCTTGGAATGAAATGCCTATCTTTTTTTTTTTTAAAGAAATATTTATTTAGAGGCTCATTTCCCTGTTGTGTAAGTTACAATGTAACAAATAGTTATTTGGACTACCAATATTTGCTTATGACCACAAAGTAAAGATCACATATCTATAAGTAGAAATAGTTTTTCTATAGCTGTCGATCACCATGTATTCTTGTACACACAGTGACTCTCTTCTTTTCAAATCTAAAACATTGCATGTTTGATTGCATATATATACACATTAATTCCACCATGTTTGGAAAATTAAAAAAATGTATTTCCCTGAAAGATGCTAGACCTACCCTATTTAATAAGATAAATGGCAAATATTCTTTTTTTTAAATAACCTGCATGACTAAAATAAAAAGCTTCCCAATTATTTCTAAAGGCAAGGTTAGATCCACCCAGTCTGATTAAAATCAAATTTCGCACTTTGCTCGATATACGGACAGCGACTGTCCGTATATCGAGCGAAGTGAGAAGTTTGCTTTTAAATCGGACTGAGATCCGCCACAAGGTAAATTAGATCGGGCTCAAAATTTTGAGAATTGTCACACAATTGCAGATAATCTCAAAGAAAACGATAATCTGAATAAATACAATTAATTTGTGTATTACTAACCAGCTTATATGCATCTAGAGGGTTTGTAAGGTCTTTACGCAAGAAATTATCGATAAAAATGACAAGTCGCCATTTGCTTTGTTTATTCTTAAAGTTACGATCAGCTTACGTGTACTAGTATAGCACACGTAGAGTTACGCTTATTTCTGACGTAAATCTACGTCTACGACTGTTAGTGAATACCGTCCCACACGTAAACGTACGCTACGTCTAGATTTACGCTACGTTTACGTCTACGAACTTTAGTAAATATGGGCCCTGCACCTGAATTTGTAGTAATGTCAATCTTTTTGGAAGTAGGTTTTTAAGTTTTACATGGAAGGGGATTTATGAAATTGAAAAGAAAAACTGGGGTCATAATGCTTGTTATTGAGCTATAGTGTGTTAAACATGACCTTTTTGCACATAAAATTTACTTTGGATTTATATTCCCAAAAACTAGTTTTGTCTGTTGGTGTCAACAAAATACAAGCAATACAAATCAATCATTACATTATATTAATACATACTCAGGTCTTCCAGCAATATAGATATAAAAAAGTTTAATGCTAGTAGATTCAAAATAAGTAATGACCTTTTTGCACTCAAACTACAGAGAAATATCATCATCAGACATGTAAAATTTGAGAGTTCAAAAAACCATGTCAAGAGCTGTTCCAGTAAAACATACATGAGATAGGGGGAGGCACTTGAAAATTAGGATGACCACCCATAGAAGTGATTTTGGTACACTCCTATAGAGGCAAATAATGAAGCTTTATAGGCACCTATAGAGGCAAATTGATTTATTCGAAAAATAAAATTCAAAATATTCCCAAATCAGAATTTTTTCCCCATCATACAGCACCAAATACTTTTTTATCTTGATATCAACTTTATATCAGTATTCAATACTTGCAATTCCCTTTCAAGTATAATTTACAGAATGCCAAAATTGCCTCTGTCAATCGTGTGTTCTTCTGATTATTTTCTTACAGATTACCCTGGTATATGGTTTGTAAAATAACCACCCATAGAAGCAATTTTTGTGCAAAAGCCACCCACCATAGAATCAGTATCCCACCAGTGTGAACTACCCACAGATTTTTAAAAAACTGCCTTCCCCTGGTACCCCATATGTTTTAATGGAACAGCCCTAAATATATTGTCAGTTTTTCAAATGTTATGCAGTTTTGCCTCAAATTTACAAAATTGGTTGTTACAGATCACCCTTTTGAATTATTGTTCAAAATACTGAATTTTCATACAAAATTTTGGGTAATTTAATATAGATGTTTTTGAGAATCTGTGTTTTGTTGGGGGGCGGGGGGTTATCAACCAAATAATTCATCTATAACATTGGAATTAGTTCCAAGTCTCTACTAGTATCATGAATTACAAAATTGAAATACACATCTAGGGATATAATTAGTTGACGATATACTTTATGTAGAGGATCTTGAACGAGTGCTTATGGCATATGAAATTTATGGAATGAGTTGCCGGTTTTCATATTTTCCGAGTCTTGGCGAAGGAAATGTTTAAACCCGGCAACAAATTTCATATGCCATAAGCATGAGTGTAAGATTCTATTTATCACACAACTATCAATAAATACATTTTTAGTTACTTTCCATTACCTGTGATTGTTTACATTTCAAGGTTAGCCTAGCCTCAATGCATCATCTGAAAACTGTCCATGAGCACAAGAAATAAGATCTAAAGATAACACGTCAATGAGATAGCTAAATTGAAATTTTAATCTTAAAATTTCAATATTATGTGATGTCATTATATTACAACAACAAAGGAAACAGGAATATTGATGATAGACTTGAATAACGTTTGTACTAAAACTAGAAAGTTGACAATTTTGTATCTATGTCAGCACGCGCAAATTTGCTGTATTCATGTTGTTATTCTTTGACGTCATCTGATCCTTCATGGTTTGGGAAATTAAACTTAGCCTGCAGTCACTTAAAATTTTTGTTTCAAAGTAAATGCTACTTATTTACACTTCATAAAAAACACAAGGTCCTCCTGGAACAACTTTGGTTACAATTGCATGCCCTTTAACGTCAATTTTAACAGAGTCACCAACTCCAAAGTACGAACCCATGTTATGAACCCAGAAATAGTACTGTTGTTTGATAAATTGTACTTATTTTAATTGGACTCATTTTGTGGCTTTGGTGGTGAAGCAAGATTGCTAATATATAGTTGCACTAAAATATGAAGTTCTCCATTTATCCATTCTCATATATCGAAGAAGTGCTGAATTATAAATATGCCAAATAGTCATTAGCTCAGACTGCACCAAATTTTACCGTACATGTAATTATGCTAAAAAAAAAAAAGTACACAATATACAGTTTTGGGTAAAACAAAAACAGTAAAGTTCAAATTTAATAAGAGGTGTTTTTTTTTTTTATTAAACAATCCTTCTACCACAAAATGTAGTCCTTTCCAAACCATTTCAAAATTTGAATTGACATGTAAATTGATTTAAGTATGATATGTTGGGTCATTGAATTAAGTATTGAACCAGTAGAGACAGTGAGAACATCTGTATGGTTGAGCTCAAAAAGTGAGGAACTAATTCCTTTAAGTTATCATGCACAATACATCTATTTATGAAACTGAAAACAGTTTAAGATTTGAAGAACATGTTTGTAATAGGCAATGGCTGGAGAGGAAGCCTGTTACCAGACAGTGGTCAGTCACAATGGTCAGTTACTACTACTGGGCACCAAGGCCGTCTATGTTTACACCCTGCGCAACTGGAAAGAGGTAGATAGTGGATCATTGTATATCCGGATCAAAAAACAGAGCAAAGTTTGTCAAAGAATTAATCTCACTGTTTATCAGGTGTCAAATTGAAGAAGTAGAAATGTAAATACATCTGTGATGTCAAGTCTTTCATAAATCATCTACCTAACAGTGTGTTGATATCTTCCTGACATAAATCAATTATAACATTGCTCTAAGGACGTTTAACTGAAAGTTCTGAAAATTTGATGGAGTTATAAATCAAGTAGAGTTTAAGATCATTTTCACATGTAGAATATGTTTCTTTGTTTGTTTGTTGTATGTCCCTTTGAGAATTTTTCACTCATATTGAGAAGGGGGCCTCTGTGGCCGAGTGGTTAGAGCATTGCTCTCAAAGTCACACGGCCTTTCACCTCTGATCGGCGCGGGTTCGAATCCCACTTGCGCCGGTAAGTGAGAAAGTTTCCCAGTTTACTTTCGGAAGGTCGGTGATCTCTTTCCAGCTACATTGTATCTGGGTTTTCTCTTCCACCAACAAAAACTGGGCACCACCAGATAACTGAAAAATTGTTGAGTGTGACGGAAAACATCAAAACAATCACTCATATTGAGATCACACCAGCTGTAGGTGAGTTGCAACTATGTATGGTGCTCAGGGCTATAGCAGTGAGAATTCTTTATCATTCCAATGTCTTCTGCACAGGGGACTTTGGTTTTAAAGGTCTTATCCAAAAGATCTGTGACTCTTACTTCTAAATGCTGAGTGTTTGGTTAAAGAGCCGTCTCTTCCTGTTTCATGTCTTAAGTTGGATGTGGTCAAGGCACAAGCTGGGCTTGAACCTATGGCCTCCCAGTCATTAAGCGATTGCTCTAACCACTAATCCTCTGTGACAGGTGGAGTACTTATAACAGTTTAAAATGTTGATATAAGAAATAACAGTGTAGAGGGTAGAAAGGGATGATCATTGAATTGGGTGTACATTACCTTATCTATCTCCAAAACAGGACCAATATATAAAATTTTGTGTTTAATTTCTTCTAGCGTATTGATGTACTCGTGAAACAGAACAAGTACAATGAAGCACTGGCCCTCTCCTTGTCATTCTACGATGGTCGAGCCAAGGCCATCATAGGACTCGGTGGGTCCTCCAAATCAAAGAGGGAAATAGTCTCTGATATGGTAAGAAAATTATGAATGAAAGCATAAAAGATTGGACTTACAGACCAGTTGTGTAGTCCATTTCTTGGTGTTTTTGAGGTTAAATGGTCTTTTTTTATTTAAAGTCTTGTTATGTAACTTAATGACATAGAAAATGTAGTTCTTGAATGTTTTTCCCCAGCCTTCTCAATTCAAGGGTTTCAATTTAGAATCTGGAGTCATTTCTGAAAGGAGTTTTGAATTTTGATATGAATTAAGTCCCTTGAAACCCTTAATCTAATTTGCATATTAGAGATGGGATCAATTATGTTGCTAGGTAATTGGCTGAATTACAATTACTTTTGCTGTTTTCTTTCTGACAATTAAATTGCAATTAGTTCTACTTTAAAATGCAGTTGATTAAATTACAATTACTTTTGCAAGGGTATTTACTAAATTACAAATTGCTTTTTCAATTTTGTAAATGTCATCTCCATTTTTTGAAAGTTTGTCTTGGTAAAAAGAAATGTCCAATAGAATTATGTAGGTACATAATACAATATGTGTAACTGTGTGTCATTAATGTTGGATCTACTGTCACAGTATGTGGAGTTGTCTGTTGTTTATATAGATATTAGATCTACTGTTACAGTATGTGGAGTTGTCTGTTATTTTTATAGATATTAGATCTACTATTACAGTATGTGGAGTTGTCTGTTGTTTATATAGATATTAGATCTACTGTTACAGTATGTGGAGTTGTCTGTTGTTTATATAGATATTAGATCTACTGTTACAGTATGTGGTGTTGTCTGTTGTTTATATAGATATTAGATTTACTGTTACAGTATGTGGAGTTGTCTGTTGTTTATATAGATATTAGATCTACTATTACAGTATGTGGAGTTGTCTGTTGTTTATATAGATATTAGATCTACTGTTACAGTATGTGGAGTTGTCTGTCGTTTTTCTAGATATTAGATTTACTGTTACAGCATGTGGAGTTGTCTGTTGTTTATATAGATACTAGATCTACTGTTACAGTATGTGGAGTTGTCTGTTGTTTATATAAATATTAGATCTACTGTCACAGTATGTGGCATTGTCTGTTGTTTTTCTAGATATTAGATTTACTGTTACAGCATGTGGAGTTGTCTGTTGTTTATATAGATTATAGATCTACTATTACAGTATGTGGAGTTGTTTGTTGTTTTTCTAGATATTAGATCTACTGTCACAGTATGTGGAGTTGTCTGTTGTTTATATAGATATTAGATTTACTGTTACAGTATGTGGAGTTGTCTGTTGTTTATATAGATTATAGATTTACTGTTACAGTATCTGGAGTTGTCAGTTGTTTATATAGATATTAGATCTACTGTTACAGTATGTGGAGTTGTCGGTTGTTTTTATAGATATTAGATTTACTGTTACAGTATCTGGAGTTGTCAGTTGTTTATATAGATATTAGATTTACTGTTACAGTATCTGGAGTTGTCAGTTGTTTATATAGATATTAGATCTACTGTTACAGCATGTGGAGTTGTCTGTTGTTTATATAGATACTAGATCTACTGTCACAGTATGTGGAGTTGTCGGTTGTTTTTGTAGATATTAGATCTACTGTCACAGTATGTGGAGTTGTCTGTTGTTTATATAGATATTAGATTTACTGTTACAGTATGTGGAGTTGTCTGTTGTTTTTATAGATATTAGATCTACTGTCACAGTATGTGGAGTTGTCTGTTGTTTTTATAGATATTAGATCTACTGTTACAGCATGTGGAGCTGTCTGTTGTTTATATAGATATTAGATCTACTGTTACAGTATGTGGAGTTGTCCGCTGTCTTCGTAGATTTTGGAGCTACTGTTTGAGTATGTAAATTTGTCCATTGTTTTTGTAGATGTTGGAGCTACTGTTTGAGTATGTAGATTTGTCCATTGTTTTTGTAGATGTTGGAGCTACTGTTTGAGTATGTAGATTTGTCCATTGTTTTTGTAGATGTTGGAGCTACTGTTTGAGTATGTAGATTTGTCAATGACGACACTGTGTCCAGAGAAAGGGAAGATGGAGGAATTGGAAGCATACTATCAGGTGTGACTGATTTATCTCTTCTGACCTGTATCAAACAGTGCTAGTGTGTACCACATTTTGTATTTGAATGTAAAATTTTAGTTTAGTTGTAATGGTGGACACAAATAAGTAAAGGAATATTTATTACCAATTAAATACAGAAGCTCATTTATAACATAAACTGGTACTGGGCCATCGTAAACTTTTACTGCATGAAAAGAAGTATCTAATATTTTAGACCATTTCTCACATTGAATATTTGTTGAAAAAGAAGACTTAAAGTAGGAACATTCTCATATATATATATATATATATATATATATATATATATATATATATATAGTTGTTGCTGTAAGATTTTCTTAACCAGTTTTAAACAATCTAAAATTAGATGTTAGCTCTGCTAACATACAGTATGTATATGAGTATGCAAATGGATCTAATATCTAATTATACCCCCCGCAACAAGTTGTGGGGGGGTATACTGGAATCGGGTTGTCCGTCCGTCTGTAGACGCAATGGTTTCCAGGCTCTAAAGCATTATCCTTTCCACCTACCGTCACCATATCATATATATGGACTACCCATAGGATGAAGATGTTCCCTATCGATTTTGGGGTCAAAGGTCACGCGCACTGGACATCGAAGTAGCAATATGGTTTCCAGGCTCTAAAGCGTTATCCTTTCCACCTACAGTCACCATATCATACATATGGACTACCCATGGGATGAAGATGTTCCCTATCGATTTTGGGGTCAAAAGGTCAAAGGTCAAGCGCACTGGACAGCGAAGTAGCAATATGGTTTCCGGGCTCTAAAGCGTTATCCTTTCCACCTACAGTCACCATATCATACATATGGACTACCCATGGGATGAAGATGTTCCCTATCGATTTTGGGTCAAAAGGTCAAAGGTCACATGCACTGGACATCGAAGTAGCAATATGGTTCGGTTTGTCATGCCATTTGTTTTTTACACTCAGAAAAGAGGTAGTTTATACCTATTACCAACACCCTTTGGGAGATTGGGGAAGCGGGGGGTATTCTTAGTGAGCTTGCTCACAGTACCTCTTGTTTTATTTAGATTGAATTCTAAATTACTTGTTTGAATACAGTAGTGTTAAGAATTGTAGATAAAGTATTAGAGCCTGAGTTATTTTTCTTTTCAGAACATAGTTCCTGTGTGTGTTGATTACTGTTTACACCTCAGTAGAACGTAAGTACTGGGTGTGAAGGATTAGGGGTGTCACAGTTAGCTGCAGACCTGTAGCTCTATGATATTGGGACAGGTCAGAGACAACTTGTATCTGTGAGTTTCCGGGTCTTATGGGGCTTTAATGAATGTTTGAAGGTATGTTTTGACACAAGCATTGTAGGAAAATATGAGGAATTTTTTTATATTAAATTCATGGAACGGCGATGCAAGAGCACAACAATAAAAAACCTCAACCGTGGGCATTTTTTTTTCTGTGCCATGAATCGAAGGTTTTTATAAGGGGTGGATCTGTAGCTCTCTGATCTGTCTCCATATTTCACAGTTCTGCAGCTATGTCACAGTATGCTGCTATATACTGAACACATGATGAAATGAAATTCTTTTCCATCACTACAATTTTTTAAACTAAGTAGGAGAGTAAATCAGAATGTTATTTTATTTTGCAATTACACTTGTTGTAATTATTATGCATGTTCAATTTGTTATAATGCTATTAGATACCAGGTATTTGTCTTTTGCAATCAAAAGCATTGAAGTAAATGCTTGTATAGAGCATTTTAAATGATCCGAGCATGCATTGCTGATATTAAAACGGAGAAGTGTTTGTACATACATATTATGAAAAGGTGAAAAGTCACTTGATTTTGAAATTTAGAAAGAAAGAAAAATGAAAAATCATCATATTGTGTACTTGTTATTTAAATTCCTTTTTACATTGACATGTCTTCAGATTGCAGTGCCAGAATTTTATGAGGATATACATTGAAGAGAAACATTTTTTTTTAAATTTACAGTGACATCTTGTTTGGAAGGATTTATGACAGATTTGCTGTAGATTACATTGCCCGGGGGACATTTTTGGAGTGCCTGGAGCCCTATATCCTCTCTGACAAGCTGCGCTCCATTCCCCCGAGTGTGATGAAGGATCTGGTAGAACACTATCAAGCCAAGAACATGCTGGAAGGGGTGGAGTCCTGTATAGTTCACCTGGAGGTCACCAGTCTGGATATACACCAGGCTAGCTATTTATGTCCTGTATAGTTCACCTGGAGGTCACCAGTCTGGATATACACCAGGCTAGCTATTTATGTCCTGTATAGTTCACCTGGAGGTCACCAGTCTGGATATACACCAGGCTAGCTATTTATGTCCTGTATAGTTCACCTGAAGGTCACCAGTCTGGATATACACCAGGCTAGCTATTTATGGCTTCTACTTCAATTCTCTTTAAAAACGCATCCCTGAATATAGCACTAACTTTGAGTTCATTAACAATGAATTGAAATGTGCATCACCAATGATTTACAGTATAATCTGTCTAAACCGGCTATGTGTGGTTCCAAATAAATTGGCCGGTTTGCACAGAGTCCGGAGTGCAGAATGTTGACAAGAATGAGAGTTGCTTCCCTTTTATTCACTATCTATGCATACCTGTGTAATGATTGCTAATGTTGTAATATATCACAAAAGAATTCAAAATATAAATGTCAGTGTTTTATTGTCATACTCATTTGAAAAAAATTCAATTTTTATTAAACAGTTTAAAATCTGGGAATTATTCGCGCAATTTTTTCTGTTGGTAAATTGTCGATTTCGTCTACATCATCGCCGTTATCAAGTGCTACATTATGTACGTTCGTCAAGTTTGTGTTGTGTTCGTTTAAAATTTGTCTTTCCCAGCTTTAATTGTAAATGTATCGCTTTCAACTGTCTTAATTTGTGAAACGGAAACTAATGTAATGCCGAGTGATCGACCGGACATGGCGAGTTGTGCTAACTAACTGCATATCATCACTGTCTGACTCGCCCTAGAGCTCCGAGAAGTCCACGAGGGAAGACCCTGCTTTTGGAAAACATAACGGGATTGTTGCCGATTTTGTTTCATTCCAAGAATGTATCGAATTCATAGATTAATTGAACTTTGTCTTTTAATGTCAGTTCTCGTCTCTGTCGTTAGGGGGAGGGCGCCATTACCTCGTGCGTGGTGCTGTCATAATTGAAACGTGCACCCCTAAAAATCAGGTTTTATTTTAAACTGATCGCGACTCATCGCCAGTTGCACTCTTTTACTTACCTGAGGCTTCCCTTGAGACACCCTTTGTGTACACCGCGTGTGATTGACCGAATACCGACAGGTTGGTCATCGTGGGGTGGCTGGTTTAAATGCGATAATTAGAGCTAATTACAAGCAGTTGGGACCTTGTGTACAGCGAATACAATTGACCGCAACAATTAGGGTGGTGTATCATCGAGGGGCCGGTTTACACAGGATAATTAAAGTTAATTGATAGCAGTTGGGACTGTGTAAGCCGGCCGATATACAGAATACGCAGTATCCGGAGTACAGGGAATTATTAATAAAGGATTTGTTAAAGAAATGTTAGGGACTATATTTTGTGGCCGGAATTGACAGAGCGCCGGAGTACTCAGAGGTCGGTTTGGACAAATTATACTGTATATTGATATATGATTAGGAATAAAATGAATGATATTGGAAAGAAATTTGATACATGTAATTCATATATTGAGACAAATAGTAGTGTGTGTACTTTGTATTTTAGAATTTAATAACAAACTTTTGTTATTTGGGTTATAACAGGTTGTAAATTTGTGCTGGTCACATGGACTGTATGATGCCATCATTTATGTCTACAATAAAGGGATGTTTGATTATACCACACCGTTAGAAGAGCTGTTGGGGATTTTACAGCAAGCTGTCAGCACAGGCATACAGTTGACGGATGAACAGATACGACTGGGAAATAAGCTGCTGGTCTATATCAGGTATATTCCAAGTGTATCAAGGTACCGTAGAATCACTCAGTTTTCATGGGGTAAAATTTTCAGAATTTGAGAACAATCTGTATGCTCATGGGCACTTGAAGAGTTGTCATTCTTTATTCTAATTCAGTTTCTCTCGTTTCGTTGAGGATTTGTATTTAGTATGTTCATACCATGAAAACAAAAATTTGAATTCAAAGTCCCCTTGAAAATTAATGATTTTACAGTATTCACCAAATTATACATATGAAAAATATTTCTTGTTGTTGTGTAGAAATTTTTAGTTCTTGGTTTTGTTTTAACAACCAAGAAATCAGGTTATTATATAATAATGATAAAGAATATTTCTCATGGCCTTACCACCATGTTATTATATAATAATGATAAAGAATATTTCTCATGGCCTTACCTCCAAATTCTGAGTACAATGTTATCCATGATTATTTCTTGTAACAGCCTGACCACGGAATTCCAAGTACAATGTATAAATCTGTAATTATTTCTTGTAACAGCCTGACCACGGAATTCCAAGTACAATGAATAAATCTGTAATTATTTCTTGTAACAGTCTGACCACGGAATTCCAAGTACAATGTATAAATCTGTAATTATTTCTCATGACCAAAATCCAAAATCTGAGTACAATTTAATTCATGATTATTTCAGCTGCTGTCTAGCAGGAAGAGCTTACCCATTAGGAGACATCCCAGAAGAAATGGTGGCAGACGTCAAAAAAAATGTCTTTCAGTGTATCACTCGTTTGAGGGTCAAGAATAGTAGGAGTTTCTAAAATCAGTATACATGTTCAAGAGATACGAAAACTCATTTACCACAGAGTGACTGTTTGAAAAATACACTAAATTCATATGACCTTTTGACAGAAATCATAAATTGTAATGAGAAGTCACTTATCACTGTTTTCATCCATGTATATGGTACTTAGTTAACTTCTGCTTTCAGATGAATCAACCCACCCATACTTAAGGACATTGCTTCAGTTTGATACAAGAGAGTTCCTTAATGTTCTAGCTTTAGTGAGTTTGAGCACGATATGTGTTGGCTGGAAATATTTCAAAGTTAATCATTGAAGTACATTTACATCTTCTCGTGGTTTTGATCTGTATATAAAGGTAAATGTAAGATAGTTCTTATCTTTCATTAGGAAAATAATTTTTCAGGCTTTTGAAGAGAAAGAATTTAATACAGAGGAAGGGTAAGAAAATTTAGATACATTGTATTCTCATATGTAGTACACCATTGTATTCTCATATGTAGTACACCATTGTATTATCATATGTAGTACACCATTGTATTATCATATGTAGTACACCATTGTATTCTCATATGTAGTACACTATTGTATTATCATATGTAGTACACCATTGTATTCTCATATGTAGTACACCATTGTATTCTCATGTAGTACACCATTGTATTCTCACATGTAGTACACCATTGTATTCTCACATGTAGTACACCATTGTATTCTCATATGTAGTACACCATTGTATTCTCATATGTAGTACACCATTGTATTCTCATATGTTGTACACCATTGTATTCTCATATGTTGTACACCATTGTATTCTCATATGTTGTACACCATTGTATTCTCATATGTAGTACACCATTGTATTCTCATATGTAGTACACCATTGTATTCTCATGTGTAGTACACTATTGTATTCTCATATGTAGTACACCATTGTATTCTCATATGTTGTACACCATTGTATTCTCATGTGTAGTACACCATTGTATTCTCATGTGTAGTACACCATTGTATTCTCATATGTAGTACACCATTGTATTCTCATATGTAGTACACCATTGTATTCTCATGTGTAGTACACCATTGTATTTTCATATGTAGTACACCATTGTATTCTCATGTGTAGTACACCATTGTATTCTCATGTGTAGTACACTATTGTATTCTCATATGTTGTACACCATTGTATTCTCATGTGTAGTACACTATTGTATTCTCATATGTTGTACACCATTGTATTCTCATATGTAGTACACTATTGTATTCTCATATGTTGTACACCATTGTATTCTCATATGTTGTACACCATTGTATTCTCATATGTAGTACACCATTGTATTCTCATATGTAGTACACCATTGTATTCTCATGTGTAGTACACCATTGTATTCTCATGTGTAGTACACCATTGTATTCTCATGTGTAGTACACCATTGTATTTTCATGTGTAGTACACCATTGTATTCTCATGTGTAGTACACCATTGTATTCTCATGTGTAGTACACCATTGTATTCTCATATGTTGTACACCATTGTATTCTCATGTGTAGTACACTATTGTATTCTCATATGTTGTACACCATTGTATTCTCATATGTAGTACACCATTGTATTCTCATATGTTGTACACCATTGTATTCTCATATGTAGTACACCATTGTATTCTCATATGTAGTACACCATTGTATTCTCATATGTAGTACACTATTGTATTATCATATGTAGTACACCATTGTATTCTCATATGTAGTACACCATTGTATTCTCATATGTAGTACACCATTGTATTCTCATGTGTAGTACACCATTGTATTTTCATATGTAGTACACCATTGTATTCTCATGTGTAGTACACCATTGTATTCTCATGTGTAGTACACTATTGTATTCTCATATGTAGTACACCATTGTATTCTCATATGTAGTACACCATTGTATTCTCATATGTAGTACACTATTGTATTATCATATGTAGTACACCATTGTATTCTCATATGTAGTACACCATTGTATTCTCATGTGTAGTACACCATTGTATTTTCATATGTAGTACACCATTGTATTCTCATGTGTAGTACACCATTGTATTCTCATGTGTAGTACACTATTGTATTCTCATATGTTGTACACCATTGTATTCTCATGTGTAGTACACTATTGTATTCTCATATGTTGTACACCATTGTATTCTCATGTGTAGTACACTATTGTATTCTCATATGTTGTACACCATTGTATTCTCATGTGTAGTACACTATTGTATTCTCATATGTTGTACACCATTGTATTCTCATGTGTAGTACACCATTGTATTCTCATATGTTGTACACCATTGTATTCTCATATGTTGTACACTATTGTATTCTCATATGTTGTACACCATTGTATTCTCATGTGTAGTACACCATTGTATTCTCATATGTAGTACACCATTGTATTCTCATATGTAGTACACCATTGTATTCTCATATGTAGTACACCATTGTATTCTCATATGTAGTACACCATTGTATTCTCATATGTAGTACACTATTGTATTATCATATGTAGTACACCATTGTATTCTCATATGTAGTACACCATTGTATTCTCATATGTTGTACACCATTGTATTCTCATATGTTGTACACCATTGTATTCTCATATGTTGTACACTATTGTATTCTCATATGTAGTACACCATTGTATTCTCATGTAGTACACCATTGTATTCTCATATGTTGTACACTATTGTATTCTCATGTAGTACACCATTGTATTCTCATATGTTGTACACTATTGTATTCTCATGTAGTACACCATTGTATTCTCATGTAGTACACCATTGTATTCTCATATGTAGTACACTATTGTATTCTCATGTAGTACACCATTGTATAGTCAAATGTAGTACACCTATGTATACTTGTTGAAAATAAAGAAAATTGCAATATTTCAGTGTATATAAATGATTGTACAGATGTAGCAATGGTTATAATTCACACATGAAACAAATCCCATTGTTCAAATATGTTTACCAAATGAACTGATACTGTTTGTGAGAATTTGATTTACTGCAATGCATTGTTTATGTTTGATGTTCAGGTTATCACAATTCGTATTAATTGTATTTCAGAATACGTAATCGTCAAAGGGTAGTGGATATTCTGCTGCAAGTTGTGGTGGAAAGTGGAGAATTCACCGTAAGTTTGATGGACGGGATCTTAATGCAAATCTACCACAACATGCATTTTCAGTTTGAGTTACATTTTACTATGATAGGCTGATATTAAGAGTCTATCCATAACTTTCAAATGTAGATAAGGTACAACTTTATGCATGTAACAACAATCTTGACATGATTTGCTTTATGGCATATCTGTAATTATAAAAGTACATAATTGTTTGAAATGTTCGTAAATGTATACAGTTATTGAGATTGTTGTTTTCTGTTTGACAGCCAACACAGATAGGGATCTTATTCACATTCCTAGCCAGACAGATGGCTTGTCATGAAAATACCATCTTAGTCAACAGAGTCTTATTTGAACAGGTAGTTTAAAATTCTAAAATCAATGACAGATTAAAAAAAAGTAATGAAATTTTAAACGTATGCGCCAAAACTTGTTAGTAGTTAGCCTAGCCGAATAATCTGAAATGATGAAGGAACATTTGAATTACCAGAAATACATGTATCAGTTTACAGGAATGATGTTTGCATTGGCAAACTGTGAACACATGTCATTTTGATTTTTCTGTACAAGATCCACTATACAGCTGTTTTAGTCTACATAAACAGTGTATTTATTTTGCTGTGCTGAAATTTTAGCTTTTAAGTTCATTGTCAGTGAAAACAACTTCCTTGCTACTGGGTGTTTTTTTTCAAGAACATTTCATTAAATCATTTCCTGAATGGTTTTGAAAGTATATTCTAGTTTGAGTTTTGTTCATGAGGGCCTGATGATGTTTTAGGTGCTGGAGTTTTTAGCTAATCCTGAGGACGATTCTCGCCATGAGGAGAGACAGCAGGCTCTGATGGAACTCCTACAGGCCGGGGGGTTACAACAGGTTGACGAGGAAAAGTTACTGTCTATGGCCGAGAATGCTAAGTTGTGAGTAATTCTTATTTCCCTAGAAATCTGAAACATTCTTTATGTACTTATTATAATAATATAATGTGTGTCCTTGTGACCTTCACCTTGGAGTTTGACTTGCTTTTGAAAAACATTAACCGAGGCCATATACCTTTTTCACTAGGTAACAAATTCTTTTACCTCATGACCTTGACCTTGGAGTTTGACCCGTTATCTCAAACCACAGTCCAGAGTCCGCACATAGCTCTCTCCTATGGGAGAGGATCTTACATTTTGGCCGTGGTTTGCGGTGTTAAGTTTGACCTACTTTGGTTTCTTGGCCATAATTTTTTAATGGTTAGTGATAGGCCTTTCATATTTCAAATGTGTATTCCTTTTGACAAGACCTTTGTTTTGGTACCAGAGTTTTTTACCTGATGACCTTCGAGTTTGACCTACTTTTGAAAAACCTTAACCTAGACAATGACTTTTGAATGGTTAGTGTTAGGGCTCTCATATTTCTGATATGTATCCCATTTGACAAGACCTTTCTTTTAGTACCAAAATCTGAGACTTCATGACCTTCACCTGCAAGTTTGACCTACTTTTGACGAACTTTAACCTAGGCCATCACTTTTGAATGGTTAGTGATATGGCTCTCATATTTCACATGTGTATTCCTTGTGACAAGACTTTTCCTTGTGTGTATGGTTTACCATAATAACTTTGCTACTGTATGGGGGCATCAATGTTTTACAAGCACATTTTATTTTGATTTAGATTTGGTAAAATTAACTTGCATTGGAAATTGGTGTTTAAATGAATGCTAGTATTATCTAATTAACAGTTATCGTGTTTGTGAGCTGCTGTATGAAAAGAGAAGACATTTTGACAAGATTCTGTCATGTTACCTGAGAGATCCCTCAAGGAAGGTAACGGCTTGATTTGATTGGTATTGAAATTATCACTTATAGTAATGCTAACTATAGTTTAAAGATATGTACACTTCCAATGATTTTGCTTTTGATATCTTTACAAATTGTAATAATAGTCTGTTTCCTCATGAACAAGCTGCAGTTGTAAACAATGCACATGTTAAATCAGAACTAATTGATAGATATAGTACGTCTATTTAATGGCTGGGAATTCTTACAGAAATGATTGATTGATTGATTGTATCTTACTTAACCTCTCGCTTGAGAATTTTTCACTCATATGGAGACGTCACCAAGACCGGTGAAGGGCTTCAAATTTAGGCCTATGCTCGGCATTTACGGCCTTTGAGCAGTGAGGGTTCTTTAGCGTGCCACACTTACTATGACACGGGGCATCCGTTTTTAAGGTCATCTCCGAGGACCGGTGACATTCACACCTGATGCAGAGCGTTTGGCGATGGAACTGTCACTACCTGTTTTAACGACTTAGGTCTGTCGCCGCCGAGATTCGAACCCCGATCTTCCTCATGCAGGGCGAATGCTCTAACCTCTCGGCCACCGCGGCGGTGTAACAATTCAAAGTAGAATGTAAATATAAGAAAATAATTTTCATTTTAATTTTAAAAATACACGAGGGTGTGCACTGTGATGCTTCATGTCGGCATACTTTTCGTGTAGAACTAATGCACTTCATGAAGTATGTCAGTGTGAAGCATAGCAGGTCGTACCCTCATGTATTTTTTGATATGTTCAAAAATGAAATTTATTTCGTAAATAAATATCCATCTTAAAAACTTAACTGGGCTATGAATTAGGGTTGTCATGTGATAAAATTGAAGCCTAAAGGGCTTCTCAGTAAATTTAATCACTTATCGCCCCACTTCACAGCCTTGTGAAGTTTTTAAAATGGTTATTTATTAGTTATGTGTATGCATTTGAGATGAATGGACAATTTCAAAATATGACTTTAACTTCTTGTCATAAATCATGACAAGGCAGTGGTTTTCTGAATTAGACCAGGTATGCTGGTGAAAATTTATGCAGATATGATTTTGTTTAGATATTTTTACTGAGGATTTCTCTCATCAATATTCTGAATGAGTTTGTTGGTATCTAACTGTGCATTTGAGATGGCTGTTTGGTATGAAGTAAAAGGGGGCCCAATCCAAACTTTCGATAGTGAGAAAATTGGAATGGGATGCAGACTCATGTTTCACAACTAGGCCTAGTCATGTTGCTGTGGACTTGTTAAATAATGTTCTATTACCTGTATTTTTTTCTAACTTACTGGCAGAATCTTGTTAGATTAGTAGAATTGGAGGTGTTTATCTGTCATCAATGTCTCTGCTTTGAACCAGCATCTAACATTTTGACCTCCCAAAAACTACATTGAAAACTGAAGCTATTTTGTTTCAGTATGTTTATATTTAAGATAGATACCACACATGCTTACAGTGTACATATAGGAATATGTTGTGGGTGTCTTTAGTATTGTTTCTTGTGATAAAGACAAAACAGGTCCAATTTCTTTTTCTTCTTTTTATAGTATCATGCCTTTAGCTATATAACCAGTATTCTGAATAGCGAAAGATTTACTTTGGAGGAACAAGAGAGGCTAAAAGAAGAGGCCTTTAATCAGTTAGAGGTAATGGACTACTCTAAACCAACTTTTATTTGTGAATTGCTGACAGGAAAGGCATTTGTAATGTGTAATATTCGTGAATGAGTTAACACATCCACCATACGCTTAGACAAAATGAATGGTTCACTGCGACTTATTTGCCAGAAAGTGATTCCTGTCAAGTTTTCTTGCAGATGAATACAAATTTGTTTACTGTATTTAAATTATGTCAATGTTTTTCCCCACAGCTTTTGAAAGTGATGCAGTTATAAGCTTCACTGTATGATTTTTCAGGAATTAGTGTCAATAGATTGTAAGCAAGCAGCTCAGATGGTGATTTCTACAATGCCCAAAAACCTGGGAGTTGTAGCCAACAAAATGAAAAGTAATCCAAAGATTTTGTTCGGTTTCTTGAAAGGTGTGATGTCATACAGGTGAGTATTATCTATAGGTGTGGGTACTTTCTCGGGGGAGTTATTGCCCCTGTTTTATGAGAGCACGGGGACATCCAATCTCATTCATCTCTCGGTCTGTCACAGAGTGCATGTGAATCCAGAGTGAGCTGAAGGCTCACAATGCCCTGAAATTGCCCAAATTTTTTTTATTCCATCAAATTCCTCATGATATTCTGTTTGATCGATAATTTTGGGAAATATATGTACATGCATGTACAAAACCATTCATATTTTGTTTGAAAAATTCCAAAAATTACCTTTGAATTGCTGATTTGCATAATTAAGGTATTATCAAAGAGCTAATCATATGGTCATATGTCTGGCTTGCAGTGTGCGTCAACTTTTTGGAAAAAGGGCTATATCTCAAGAACCCCTTGGCCAATTTTTGTCAAATTTGTCACAGGGTATCCTTGGCCCAAGGGCTTTCATTTGTACTAAAACTAGGGTTGTGACCCTTTAACAAGGGGAGATAATTAGGAAAATGCAAACAAAAGTAGTGGTTGCTAAAAAATCTTCTCAAGAACCACTGGGCAAATTATCACCAAACTTATGCATAAAGATGAGGATAGGTTGTAGATAAAAAAAAAAATTGTTCAAGGCATCATCCTGGGGCAAAGGGTGTGGTCTCAAGGTCACTTCAAAGTTGACCTTAAATTTTGTTTTGTTATAACTTTTGATATTTTGCTTAGTATAAGGACTAGGATCATCAAATTTTGTCAGTTGACGCATCTTAGGACCCAATATCATGTTGTCTCAAAAGTAGGTGATGGTGACCTACTTTTTGAATTTGTCAGGTAATTATTATTAAATGGATTTTGATGCATATCTTGGACACTTTTTAGCCTATGATCATCAAAAGTTGTCAGTTGATGGATCATGGGACCTTGAAGTGCGTCATGTGAAAAGTATGTCCCCATGACCTACTTTCAAAATTTTATGGCTAATCATTTATGAATACATTTTAGGTTGTTATTTCAGATACCGAGAGGTTTAGAATCATCAAACCTTGTAAGTTGATGCATCTAGAGGCCTCGAAACATATTTATAAAAAAAAAGTAGGTCACAGTGACCTACTTTTTGAATTTTGCAGACATTCAAATTTCACATTTTCAATTTTAGATGCATATTTTGGAAACTATGAAAGCTAGGATCATCGAACTTTGTCAGTTGATGCATGTTGAGTCTTCAGATTGTGTTGACTAAAAAGAAGGTCACCGTGACATATTTTTGGCTTTTGACGGCTATATTTGAATATTTCAGATACTATTTGACTTACAATCATCAAACTTTGTCAGTTGATGGGTCTTGAGTCTTCAGTGTGTCGACCAAAAAGTAGGTCACTGTGACCTACTTTTGGAGTTTGACGTTTATATCTGAATATTTCAGATACTATTTGACTTCAATTATCAAACTTTGTCAGTTGATGCATCTTGAGTCTTTGGAGTGTGTCAACCGAAAAGTAGGTCACTGTGGCCTTCTTTTGGAATTTGACGGCTATATTTGAATACTATTTGACTTGTCAGTTGATGCATCTTGAGTCTTCAGTGTGTCGACCAAAAGTAGGTCACTGTGACCTACTTTTGGACAGTTACATTTAAATTTTCAGGTACTATTTGACTTAACATCATCAAACTTTGTTAATTGATGAATCTTGGTTAGTGAGAATTTGTGCCTGTTCTACAATGTATCAGAAGAGTGATTCTAAGCCCATGGGCCTCTTGTCTGAATTTATTATGTACATGTGCCTGTATAAGAAATTTTTTTAAATTATTTGTTATTACATGTATTGTGAGAGTACAATACTACATTTTTATGAGCTTGTCTCTGTTTCAGATCATGAGAAGATGAAATCTTGTTTCTATTCCATGGTTTCGCTTTAGAAATAATGAATAGTGAAATGAAATTTTTTTTTATGGGGATTATGAATTTGCAATAATGATCTTGCAGAATTGGTCATAAATAAATTCCTCATGATTAGAAAGGAATATGCTGTATATTATATTAATAATACATGATTTTGCTTGGCATGATCAGGGAATCGAGTAGCAGCGCCATACACACAGACAAACAGGTGAACATAGAGCCGTGGATCATGGAACTGTATGTGGATCTTATGTGTCAGTTCAGACCACAGGAAGTGTATAATTACATCAAGCTTAATGAAGGTTACAGACTGGAGCAAACTCTGGAGGTAATGCTCTTTCCCCTCCCCCTCTCTCTCTCTCCCCACTCTCTCTCTCAACCATTAAAAAATTGAGACCATCGCCATTGAAAATAACTAACTCAGCTACCACCAGAGGTGAATTTGAATTAAACTTAAAACAGAGAAGCATTACTTCTAAAAATATATGTACAACCAAGGTATTTATACATTGTACACGACTTACTTGACTTATTCCCGTTGTCTCCCGGTGGAGCATAGGGCTGCAACAACACCACGCCAACGGACTCTGTTCTGGGCTGTTCTCTTCAGCTGAGTCCACATCATTCCGGCTTCCTTCACTTCGCTCTCGATGGATCTTCTCCACGACTGTTTGGGCCGTCCCACTTTCCTTTTTCCTTGTGGGTTCCACTCTAGTGCTTGTCTTGTGATGTTGTCAGTTGGTTTGCGGAGCGTATGGCCTATCCAGCCCCATTTTCTTTTCTTGATGTCCTGGCCGATCGGATTCTGGCTGGTTCTTTTCCTGAGGTCTACGTTCAAGATCTTCTCCGGCCACCTGATGTTGAGGATGTGGCGCAAGCACTTGTGGACGAATGTCTATATCTTGTTGGTGATGGTATTGGTTACCCGCCATGTCTCGGATCCGTAGAGGAGGACTGCTTTGACATTGGTGTTAAAAATGCGGACCTTGCTGCGCTGGGATAGGGCTCTGGAGTTCCAGATGGGTCGCAGGGTGTTGAATGCTACCCTTGCTTTGTTGATCCGGCTCTTAACGTTCTCATCTGCGCCGCCATCAATGTTGACCATCTTCCTAGATAGACGAAGTGGTCGGTTTCCACGAGGTCTTTTCCGTGTAGCTGCAGTGGTTGGTTGAGTCGGTTGTTCATCCGCATCACCTCTGTTTTCTTGGTGTTGATCTTCAAGCCTGTCTTTTCTGCCTCCTCCACTAGTCAGGTTACCTTGGACTAGGCGTGTTGTCGCTTGTGAGACAGAAGGCTGATGTCATCCGCAAAATCCAGGTCCTCTAGATGTTTGGTGAGGGTCCACTGGATGCCGGTGTTGCTGCCCTCTGTGGTTCTTCTCATGATCCAGTCTATGACGATCAGGAAAATTGTCGGCGACAGTATACAGCCTTGCCTCACTCCTGTCTTCACTGCGAAGGGGTTGGTCAGCTTCCCATTGTGGATGATCTGGCAGGTTGAGTCCTCGTACAGCTTCTTGGTGATGTTGATGAGCTTCCGTGGGATTCCGTAGTGCTGCATCAGCTTCCAGATAGTCTCCCTTTCGACAGCTTTCTCGAAGTCTACAAAGGTCGTGTAGAAGGGAGACTGCCACTCTGTGCATTGCTCAATGATGATACGTAGAGTGGCGATATGGTCCATGCACGATCGCTCCTGCCTGTTCTGCTCTCAGCTCCTTGTCTAATGCCTCCTTCATTCTCTCCAGGATGATTCTTGTGAGTACCTTGCTGGGAATGGACAGCAGCATGATTCCTCGCCAGTTGCTGCACAGGGAGAGGTCGCCTTCCTTCGGAAGCTTCACCCGGTACCCAAGCTTCCAGTCGGCAGGCACTTGCTCCTGTTCCCATATCTTCACTAGAAGAGGATGTAACATCTCTGCTGCTGTTGCCGCTTCGATCTTTAGAGCTTCTGGGGGGATGCCGTCCGGACCTCCTGCTTTACCGTTCTTCAAGGACTTGATGGCTTTAATGATCTCTGCCTTGGTTGGTGAATTGGTGTTGATGCTGAGGGGCTCTTCTGCTGGTGTTATGTCGGGAACTGCTTACAGTGGTGGTCGGTTGAGGACTTCTTCAAAATGCTCCACCCATCTTCTTCTTTGCTCCTCGTCGCTTGCGATGGTTTTCCCGCTCTTGTCCTTGACTGGCTTTCTCGGGTTGAATCTCTTTCCTGACAGGGCCCTGGTGATCTCATACACTCTTTTCATGTTGTTCTGTCTGGCTGCTGTTTCTGCCTCTTCTGTCAGATTGTGCACAAATTGCCTTTTGTCAATTGTACATGATTATCAATAATTCTCAATGCAGAAAGATACACTTTCAAAATTAGTAACACCTTTTACACAGAAATACTCCCTTGGCAAGGTCATCCTCTTAATTCATATCGTATTTTTTAAGTTCAGAAATATCGTTGATTAGCACTAACATTAAATTAGTTTTCATCTTTCACTCTTTTTTACTGTTAGAGAATGCAATTGTACAGATACAACTGTATATACACGTATATAGTGTGAAGATTCAAATTGTAGTAGTGCATGTACATATATTATCAATCTTTTTCATTGTTGTTAGAATTTTGTTTTGTAGTTTTTCTATTTTTACTACAGATTTGCAGAAAGCACAAACACTCTGAAGCCACGGCTTACTTGCTGGAGAAAGCAGGAGACATTCAGGGAGCTTTTGGAATCATACTGACTGTAAGATTGTACACCGTCTTTTTGTCAGATTCATGAAAATTTAATGGGGGAAAAAAATTAAATATTACCCCACAGCATACAGTATATTATTGAGTATTACACCTCAATGTTACAGAACCTCCAAAACAAACTGAAATTACTGACTAATGAGTTACTGACCCCTGATTCCGAGAAAGGTATGGAAAGTAATGTATTTAATTATACAGTCAGTGTGTTTTTAATGATATGTAATGGAGGGTAGTTTTAAGTGATCACTTGTGTGGGTGTAATCTTAATTTGACGATCCCCTTCCTGTAGATGTTACAGTGCAGTTCTTAGAAGTCCAGGCTCTCATTCTGGTGGTCATCCAGCTGTGTCAGAGGAACTCGGGCAAAATGGACGAAGCAGGACGAGAGGTAATTCATCAAATTTGTGTACTTTTACAGAGGAGGTTTTCTGATATTGTATACGTGTTCGTTCTGACAGATAATTACTTTACCTTGTAGTCATTGTGGTTTCCGCTGCTGGAGACTGTCATGTCACCACAACGGAAACTAAAAGACCTGAACAACAAGCAGATTCATGAAGGTGTGTAGGATTACACATTGTATAAGATTTTGATGCTATACACTTAATATTACAGCAATTTCCAACACCCATTTTGTGTAGTATATGGTACTAGTAAAATTTATTTGTAATGGTGCACAGTTTCAAGTTCTTAGTTTATAAGGGTATACTGATGTGCTTGGATGATCCATCGATGCGATTTATCACAGTTTTAAAATGAGAATAAGATGCACATCTGTTTTACAGTTTTACAACATAGAAATATAGATATTCTCCCTCTTGTTGGCAAAAAGTAAATTTTGAACATTTTCGAAAGATTCTAGTTCTGTCTGGTTAGTGTGAAATAAATTAATTTAATGTGTAGTTGATATATTGGTCGTGATACGTATCGTGATATGTATCAGATTACATTATTTTGTTGTAAAAATGTGCTGTTATGGTAGTTTTGTATGTAACTTTAGGCATATAGTCATTCATAAAATCAATACTAAGTTCAAGATTTTATCAAAATAAAGATTTTGGTTCTGATTTTGCATTATACCAAAATTAATTTTTGTATCAGAAGACAATAATGTAATTTTGCTTCATTCAGAGCCTCTGAATAGATTCCCTAACACAAATATCTACATGCAAGTATAACAAAAGTTTATAAACCCATGTTTTTCTGTCATTGAAATAGTAAATCACAATTTTACCACAATTTTGACATGTTTCGTATGTGGGTCATACTTGTATAGACAAGTTTAATTGTAGAAAAAATGAATAACAAGTATGCATGGGCAGTATGATCAGGCATGTAGAACATAAGATTCAGAAGTGATGATCAAAAACAACTCATCATATTACAGAATTTTGATTGCAAAACTGTAGCTCTATAGGCTTAGCCCCCCCCCCCCCCCCCCAGTAGAGCTACAGTTCTGCAGCTAACACTTTTTTTTTTAATTGTTCTATCATAGAGAACCATTGCATTTTTACTGTGATAAATTAAACAAGGCAATTTCACTACATTCAATACCAGATATTGTTCTATATCAGCCATAAATGTAATTTAAATGATGTTAACATCATATCTATCATTTAACAAAGTTATTTTTGCAAAAAAATTGATTTCATTTCAGATTTCAAAAAGGCTACACATCATGTCCTCAACAGCATGATGGGATATATAGCTTTACCCACAATTCTTCACAAAATTATGCAGGTTAGTGATAATACATTTATATTAAGGTATTCAATGAATAATGACCATATCTCATATCTAATAAATGGATGGTGGAATATTTGTAATCATGGTATCATTTTGAAGGGTTCATCAAATAAAAATAATCCACCATAGGAATTTTCAAAATTTTGTTTCATGCTTGATTTATTTCACCTAGAATTTAACATTGAAGTATATGGGAAAAGCATGTTTTATTACAATATTTTAAAAACAAATTATATTTTCATACTAATCTCTTGGTAGAAAGTTACATACACTTTCTTTTTATGAAAATATGAAATAAAATTAATCATTGACCACACACATTTTTAGAAAATTAGATTTTTCTTTAATTTACAAAGGACAGACAACTCTTCCAAAAAGAGTTAAGTGCAAAAAGATCAGTTTCTAATCATTTACCACTAACCAGTCATGTGAATTTCATCTGCTTCACTTTCATCATTATTTAATAATAAACTTTTATGTTGGTCTAAATCGTTCAGAATTGTTCATTATCCTTTCATTATACATGGAATACCTTAAACAAACATATTTTTTTTTCAAAAGGACATACACACTTTGAAAAAGTATTATATCCAAGGTACTTCAAATTCTTTATTTGGTGAGGTAAATATTTTCTTTTCTTTCTAGGATCCTGCATATAGTACTGGAAAGTTTGGCGAAGTCAGGGAGTTAATCCTAGGGATGCTGGAAACATACAATTATGAACAAGTAAGTACAGGATGTCTCCAGCACATAGTTCTGTTATTAATCTTTGAACCCCGGCAGCATTAGAATCATTTTAGGAGATCCTTCAGTGAGTCAGTGGTTCAGAGTGATGATGGTGATCCCGGAATGATTCTATGTGATGATGCAGGCTATGGATTTTTTTCTGCATGATTTCCATTCATTAATCTGTGGTTGAGTGCTGCAAGTTGCTGGAGGTTTATGTAGGATTGATTGGGTAGCTGCCCATCAGAATTTATATCTCTCATAAGCATTACTTCTTGCATAACCTTTTTTCGTTTTGGAAAGCATTTAGATTTCAGTTTACTTACAGGTATGATATACAAACATGTACTGTAAAGTAGAACTCATTCACAGCAAAGCCTGTTAATTAAAGTAAACAAGTTTACACTACCGGTAATGAAGCTTTTTCATGACACATTAACTGTTACAAATTTGAATATACTGGTTGCGGTAACCTAGTAGTTGGAGCGCTGCCTTTACAACCAGGAGATACCGCCTTCGATCCTTAGTGTCTGCGTAAGACATTTACAATAGGATGTGACAGTTCCATCTCCAAGTGCATGGCAATTAGAAGTAAAAGTCACAGGTCTCTCCGATGAGACTTTACACCAAGGATTTGAGTCCTGGCAGGTGTCTCTATATGAGTTGAACATTCTGGAATGGAATGTAAAAAAAAAAAAACCAACCAAAACAAACAAGGACAAATTATGAGGTTCTGGTATCACACTGTATAGAAGGGGCTTCATCAAACCTAATGGACTTTTGCCTGTTGGGTCTGTAATTTGATATGTCTTTAGTGTACATTTATTTAAAAGTCCCCGATTTTCCAGGAGAAAAACGCACCAAATTACTGTAAAGTTGATTGAATGGTAGCAATTTCAGCTGTTTCTAGAGATTGGTATTGCATCATATTAGTAATGATGATTAATAACATTATTTCAGACTCTAATGGAAACCTGTAAGAATTTGTTGAACCATGATATCCACGTACATCTGAAGAATCTAACATCAGCTGCCACCAAAGGTTACATTCCTAAAGGAGATGGTTGTGATCTATGTACCAAGCAATTTATCAACCAGAATGAAACAGATACTGTCATCATATTTAGGTTAGAGGAACTCTACTTTTTTATGTTTTTCACAGAATGAGTTAATTTTTTGCCAGATTGCATGCACATGTAAGACAATTATTGTGGTATGGTAAAGATTGGTGGGCTACATCGAAAGAAGATAATTTGTGTTGTAAAACTCCTTACATAGCTTTCAGTGGATAACTTTTAAACTCTGTCTAGGTTTCAGGGACAGGTTGAAGCCAAACTAATGACACTGAGGGGAAAGAATGCATTTTTTAAGATGATTTAGATACATGTATTTTCAGATTTGACAAATAGGAAAATCTTGTTTAATTCATTCCACAAACCGTTCCCAGTTGTATGCTGTGGATCCCATTGCATTTGTTCAATTGTTTTTGTAGCTCTGCTTGATTATCAGAATTGAAAAAGAAAAAATATGAAAATGAAATACATATATATAATTTTCATTCTATGATTTTCTTATAGCGAAGCTAATCATTCCAAAATTTAATTCTGTCCTTTCAATAGAGATGTACAATTTGTATACCGTTACTTATAAATGAACAAATTTTGCCAATAAACTCTGAAACACTTGCTACAGTTACTGCTTGCACCTTTTGATATTGTTTCCTATATGAGGTGAAGTCGGTAAAGCTATATTCTGGTCATGGTAGCTTAGTGGTAGAGCGTTCGCTTCATAACTGGGAGTTTGAGCACTGCTCATGCCATGGCCACATCAAACCTGATATGTAAACATAGGTAGTGATTGCTCCTTAGCCAAAAGCTTGTCATTGAGAAGAGCAATGTTTTTTAGATTGACAACTTAAAATAATTACAAGATGAAGTAAATCCGTAGATAGTGGTAATGTTTACCGGTGCTTAATTTTGACCTTACAGAAGTTGTAAGTTTTGATAATTGTTGAATAAATAAATTATGCCTTTTCATTTCTTTTGAATCAGTGGTATAGAAATTTTCAAATCGAAGAGATCAAATGTGTTGGGAGTGCTGAATATTAAATAATATAGAATCGATATCTGCAAATATCTCTCGGATTTCTCCAGAATTACTGTAATCTTTAAATTGATTGCTAAAAACAAGAACTCGGTTTCACCAAGCAACCAAATTCCATACAAACAATATTTCAGTTTGATATTTTAAAAATGATTTTATCTTACTTTCATCAACATCCATCTTTTTATTATACAAGTAAGAAGAACAAATTGAAGCATATTCATGGACAACTAATATGATTTTTTTGTTGAAAATATTATCGCACATTTTCAACAAAACATTACTACAACCACAAAGTCAATTCAACCAATTAGCCACAATGCATCCTTAAATCCATACCCCCTTCCAAGAGGAGATTATAATTTAGGAATGATGAAAATAAAAGGGGGGGGGGGATCTTCCCAAGAAACCACTTATCCAGTAAATCCGAGACTTGTATAATAGCTTCCTTATATTATGGAGATTGTAGTTTGTTCAAAATATGAATTCAGGGGTGAGGGCAGGACCACTATTTAATAGAGGTTCAAAGTTTCACATATAAAGATTTAAGAATCTTCTCGAGAACCACAGCAGTATGCGTTGTTGCCATACTAATATACAAGCATCCTTATATAGTGGAGATTTAAGTTTGATTGTTCTATAACCCCCGGGGCCAGGGTGGGGCCACTAGAGAAGTTTTACATACAGAAAAATATAATAAAATTATTTTAAAATTTTCTTAAGAACCACAGAGGTTTTTATGAAATTGATATGCAAACCTCCTCAAGTTATGTAAATCTAACTTATCTTAATTTTGCTTATACCATGACCTCTCTATACCATGACCTCTCTGGCCTGGTGGGGTTAAACTTGGGATTCCATAGGAATACATGTATATGTATATAGAAAATTAACATGCAAGCATGCATGCTCATGTAGTGTACATTCAAGGTTCTTCACAGTACCATGACTCGGGAGTTCAGGGCAGGGTCACAAGAAGTTTTACTTCGGAATATTTCTTTGAAAATATACTGGTTACAACTTGAACATGTGAAATTTTTAAATTTCAGATGTGGACACAGTTACCATAAGGGTTGCCTGCAGTCGATTGGATCAGTCCATGTGATTGATGGTGAAGATTCCTGGATTTGTTATCTATGTAGTCACCGGAAACGTGGCCAGTTTCAGAGCACCAGGTTTCACCGCAGTCTCAGTAACCGTGGACAACCCAAAAGCAAAGATGTGAGTAGAAATTCAATATTTTCTCACAATAACTTTTCTTGCATCAACTTCATTGTTTGTAATCTGTTTGAAATTAAAGGCTGGAAAATCTTAGAATGAAATGCAGATGTATTTCACAATATTCTTTTCTGTACTGTAGAATATTTCTGTTGATCCCCAGCATAGTCAAGCCCTTGATTTTGTGAGAAACTTTTTAAAGACTCCATCAAGAGTGAGTTGGATTTCACTAACGGTGTCTTCTAAATTTAAAATGTGGATTAGAGACAAAGTACATGAAGTACAACATGTCTCTGGTAATACATATGATATTAAATGTGTACATGGAAATGTTTATTTTGGTCAAAACTGGATTTTGAATTGTAGATGGCACTACTTAATGAACTATCTAAGGAATCGGGACCAAGGTCACACAGAGGAACTTCAAGTATCTTTAATCAAGAAAACTTCCAGCTCAAATTGGCACCTCCACCTGCAATGGAATCTGTGCCATGACTTTAGTTGTTGACAATTTATCGACTGTCACTTCATTTTGCACCCCATGGTACCACTGTGACAGTACAAATAGGCTGGTACATTTTTGTGCAATATATGAGTTGGTATGTTATATGTTTGAAATTTACAAAAAAAGTAAGCTGTTGTTCACTCCATGTATATGTTACACTGTACAGTAAATAATGCATTCAGATTTCTGGGTAGAAAAATAAAAATGACTTGCAATTTTTGTATTTTTGATTGTCTATACACATTTACATAAAAGGATTCCATGATTACATCTATTCTTTTTTAAACGTTTAAGAATCACTCGGGTTGATATACACTACATAAATATGCTTAGATATTGAATTGACCCTCATTCTCGAGAAGGAGAATTCTTACTCAATTTTCCTATATTCGTATGTAAAACTTTGAAACTGTATTGTGAGCCTTTGAGGACACTCTTGTTCGGGGGGAGATTTTTGGTTTTCCACCCTACTTGTAAATTCCAATATATATTTTAAACCCCTATTGTGCCCCTACCCTGGCCCCAGCTGTATAGAATTTAAACCCCTATTGTGTCCCTACCCTGGCCCCAGCTGTATAGAATTTAAACCCCTATTGTGCCCCTACCCTGGCCCCAGCTGTATAGAATTTAAACCCCTATTGTGCCCCTACCCTGGTCCCAGCTGTATAGAATTTAAACCCCTATGGTGCCCCTACCCTGGCCCCAGCTGTCATTGTATGAACAAACTTAAATATATGCTACTAGAGGATGCTCTCATATCAGTTTTAGCTTTATAGTTCTTGAGAAGACCATATTCAAGGATTTTTCATATAAAATCAATATATATGTTTATTTATTAAAATTCAATATGAAATTTTTTTTTTTATCATTTTCTTTAAAGAGTCACAAAGATACAGTTAGTCTAATATAGACTTTAAAAAGAAGTGTTGAATCAATTTTCATTTTACCATTACTCGGGATCCAGAGCAGCTCCAATCCAGGCACATGAAGTATGGATATTACTAACCCCCCCAACCCCCCCTTTTAATAATGCATAATAAATACATTATTTTATTATACCGGTAGAAGGCCAATCTCTAAAGCTTACAACAAGTGTGAAACGATTACATGAATCGGAAGAGGGATGAGATAGACTAGGAATTCACACATTTCAGAGAAATTATTGCCACCAAAAAAAAAATATGAAAGGGGGGGGTGGTAGTAATAATCCATACTTCAGGTGCCTGTGATCCAGGTTCAGTTTTACAGTCTTCCAAAAGTTCAAAGGTCTAGAAACAATGTTAGCTGGGTGAGCCTTGTGGTCTATAGGCCTCTTTATAATATATTTCATATAGAAATTTATATTTTTTATACTTTAGATTGTATTTTTATATCATACTTGGATGCATATGCAGAACTTGACAGTTTCCTCCGATATTATAATACGCTTTATTATCAACTGGGTACAATTTGATTTAAAAAATATTACAAGCATTTTGAATTATAATAGATTTTTTAAATATCTTTTAGGTCCACAAGAGCGTAGTCGGAATTTATATGCAAGCATTCTCAATCAAATGGTATTATTGCTCACACCTTCACCCTCATCTTAGCCATGCTTCAAAACAATATCTGAGAATAGAATGATAAACTATTCGCAAGGAAACTTAAAAACTTCTTTCTTACTAGCTAGTATATGTATCAAGTACCAAAACCGCAATTGGAAAAAATATTTTATCATTAGCAATGAACGACTGAATTTAGGTACGAGTTGCTTATTTCTACGGCAAGCGGTAAAAGTAGACTGTGAAAACTCTGGTTTGGTAATTTTCTTATCAAATATTTCGAGGTAAACGTGCATGGTTCTTCTTTGATAGATCAAATACAGTAACCACTTAAAATTTAATGGCATTCTATTCGATACATTAAAAGAAAGGAAATCTTCGGCTTGCGGTCGTACTACATTTACCGCTATTTTCTACATCGACGCCCTCTAGCGGTGGCGGGAAAATTGTGATTGCGCACATGTAAACAGATATCTTGTTGGAATTGTTGTGAGTATTCTATTTGTTATTTAGCAATGCCTATAGAACTTTAGGTATAAGATATTGTATGTAATGGGTACATATACTATGTAAATAAACTAGCGGTAGTTTACTTATATATTTATATGTATTAATTGTGTACGGATGTATAAGACCCACGCATATACCAGGTCCAGTCCAAGACTATTTCTACCTACGTAGCTACTTACAGCTACCTAGGTATTTAAACGTACTGCAGGTGGCTATTTTTACCTACTTTTTCCTTTACTTGCATTTCGTGACCAAACGCAGGAACGGTGCAATATGGTGTGTACCAAATTTCTTGATTCACTTACACTGATCTGACGATGAATACTGTACCACATAAATATTGAACAAAAAATTATTACTTTCTAACCTTTCAAATTTGCATCAATAACTACACCCAGTTCCATTTTCTAGGATCGAAGTTACGTAATAAGAAGTATAGAATGTCTTTCAAATCTGTATTAATGTTATTTAAAGTTTACCTTTATGCATTTTTACATTAAAGGGTTTTGAGGCGATTTTTCATGTTTTTCCTTTACATTTTCCACCCTTATAAAGTATTCAAATTTACACTCCGAATTTTGCCATGCCCAACATCAACATGATACATAAAATGACTGACATGTTTACAATATGCAATCAATCAATCAAATGATTTTGTTACAGAGTGAAATTTGAAGTAGACATTGACAATCATGCTTAACTATGAGGACATTAGAGCCAAAAATTTGGAAGACAACAAAGCTATTGTAAGTATGTGGCCGTCAATTGTTTTCTTTTAATAGCCAATATTTAATAACATTGTTCTGGTAGAAGTTTTAGGTATCCATTTTGCATGTTGTAGTTAGAGAAGTTGATGGCAGAAGTGAAATGGCACCCAAAGCAGAAGAAAGTTGTTCCAAGATTCAAGGTACCATTTAATGATATGTTATTGCATTCATTTATATACTATACAGTCAAATTGTATTTTGAGACTGTCCAATGGTGAATGAAAAAAAAAGTCACATATGCAGGGTTCTCAATAAATTTAGAAGTAGCAGGTGAAAAAAAAAGTAGGCAGAGAGATGTGTGAGCACCAAAGGTGCCAGGAGGTCTGCTCCCCCGAAAAATGTTTGAGGATTAGTTTTGTCGTAGGAGGCATTTCCTTGAGTTTAGGCACTTAAATCTAGCATTAAAATCATTTGTAAAATGTCAGCAAAATGTGTTTACATGTAAGTGACTGGTAGCAATTTATTTTTTCTATAATGATGAGGAGATTTTATAGTAAGCCATGACATATGGTTTGTGGACAATGTGTTCATGTTCTAAGACCCCATTGTCAGAAAATCACGGTTGGTCGCTCTAGACGATTACCTACCAAGGGTCACCAGTGCTCCAAGTCGCATCTGCTATCAGGTCGCAAAATGGCGACCTAAAAATATTTCTGGTCGCCATGTTTAAAATTTCTACTCGCCATAGTAAAAGATTTTGTAAATATAGGACTTACAAGGTTTTTTTTAAAATATGAATATCTTTCAAGTAAAAAATTCAACACCCATGTATACATTTTGTTTGTTTTATTTTTAAACTGAATAGAAATGTACTGTGAAACATACTTGATGCTAACAAGTCAAGTTTTTACTCTGGCAAAAGTTGTATTGCACTGGGTTATCCTGTGTATTTTACAGTACGCTTCTGGGGAAGAAAACCCAGCGTTTCACACAAGGATTTGCTTGAAAGTCATCATTAAGTGGGCCTTCACTGCTTATCATGTTATGCGAATAAGAGCTCCTAGTTTTGTTGGATCTTTTGCTGAACAATTAGTACCAGCATCAATAAGAACACTACATCCCGAGTTTGATTGTCTTTGAAAATTAACAGCAACTGTTGCCCCGCTCTACTTACTGCTAATAATGCAGTCACGGACAACGACATGTCTCTTACTATTACCGTGAATAGTCACATTTCCACGTTTGAAAGATGTACACTCGGTCATGGTGAAATAGGACAATGGCTGTCCAGAAATGGTGGACGTTGCTGGCTAATTGGCCTCACAAATTCTGCAAAACATTTTTCTATCACGTAAATTTCCTCCGCCATTTCAGGACTGGGGTTCTTCCTTTACTTCTGCATTTCTCTTTAGACTCTGCTACACCATCTTTTGATGCAGAACTTTCCCTGTGTGATTCTTGAATTTCTTTGTTACATGTACTAGGCTGAGGCTTCTGTTTTTTACTATTGATAAATCCAAAGTGCTCTAAACCTCGTTTTTCCGCCATCTTGATTGTTTTGACCGAGACTGAATAATATTTATTCAGACTTCCGATCCCGATTCTAAAATTTTACTGGTTACCCAAATTTTCTTCGCTTGTGAAAATGCGACTTAATCATAATCTCTAGTCGCAAAATTGATTTTCTGGTCGTAAATGTGACCCTTTTACTCGCAACTTGGAGCACTGGTCACAAGGCCGATATTTTCGCATAACTCATTAAAATGCATGATCTTACATGACCTATCGAGGACCAATGGGAATCGCCATAAATATTCCCAGTACTCAATGTGTCGCTGTAATGGCGATGCCCATGAAAGTGTGTGTGTTTTGTTGTGCCACTATCAAAGATATATAGAATTTCCTTCTTTATAAACTGTCTTACTGTTATGCCCTCTGGGCCCAAAATTGGAATAAACTTATTTTATCTTATCTTATAGATGAAAACTCCAAATTTGGCACCCAAAATGGCTGATTATTTTAACTAACACTTCACTTTCACATATGCCCCCCTCCCTTTCGGAAATCCAGGATCCGCCTCTGGTATGTTTATTATCATCACTGCTTCATGGCACATGAATAAAATCAGTCATGCATGATACATTTTAAAAATTAGATGCAAATTTGAATTAAGATATGGTCTTACAATATGTTCACATGTCATTTTGTAATTAGCGAAGGTGAGACATGAATTGTGTTTACACGAGAGAAGTGTGTTCCAGATTGAAGGTAACAATTACTGGCTCAAATTGTGCCAACAACACAAATAGAACAAATTACGGCAGTACTTAATACGCAAGGTGTAAGTTTAACATACCTATTAAAACTAATGAAACACCAAGTCTGTTAAAAAAAACCACATTGCTCCCGTATGATGGAACTACGAACTCGTGCTGGACATGTAGACCTGTACAGATGCTTGGTAACACAGGCTTTTTCCTCCCTTCTTCATAGACACAAATACATCCCCGCTTCAATAATGCAGATAAAGCATCTAGCAGAAATTGCAATTGGTTTTTGTCCGTCGTGCGTTAACAATTGAACATTTTTAACTTCTTGATAACTACTAGTACAATTTCTTTTCAAATTTGGTATGAAACATTTTTGGAACAAGGGGAACGGGGAACATAAATTGTAAATTTCAGGATTCCTGGGGCCTTGGGGGTGGGGTAAAAACTGCCCAAAATTGACCAATTTTCAAAAATCTTCTTCTCTAGAACTGCACATGTGTAAGAAAAACTAAATGCATAGTGATGTAGGGCAGGAAGGCCTCTGCCAAATTTTGTAAATTTCATGATCCCCGGGGTAGGGGTTCTGACCAAACTTGTTAAATAGTGTTTATGTGTAAAACATTTGAATAACATCTTCTTTAGCGCTATTTATACTAAATATAAACTAAATGGATAGAGCAGGTAGTCTTTTACCAAAATTGTAAAGTTGATGATCCCTAGAGTAAGGGTTCTGACCCCAGGGTGGGGCCAAACTTAGTATATAGTATTTATGTGCAAGTTTGCTGATACTGTATAAAATCTAGATGCATATTTAAGAATAGCAGAAAAGGATGTACAAAAAATGGTGAATTTCAATCAAAACCCAGAGTTATGACTTAAGGATTAGTCCAAATTAGTCATATGTTTTGATGTTTTAATGTTAATACACCCTATTATTTAAAGCCTTTCATCAGTGTATGCACTTTTGAAGGCAATGAAGTTTTAAGAACACATCTTGTTTTATACTGTTGCTGAACATTAGAAATTAGCTTAGATATTCTAAACAGGAAATTTTTTCTAGATTTCATAGCCCATGGAAGTAATGATACTTTTTCACTAGTATTCAGGTGACTGATAAGGCCTGTGGGCCTCTTGTTATATTTTACATTTTTATATTCATTGGGATTGGAATTGTGTTCCTATGGAAAGGCTGTAAAAATAGGACATCAGAATAGAGACCGTCAATGAAACTCAGTCGCCAGGTCTCGAAATTAACATATGCCCATCAGTCTGTGACTGGTTAAAAGTCTGGCGGACTGACTGACATTTGTTTTAGTCAGTCCGATGGAACTAGTTAATTTCCTAAAGCATCATTTTGGAAAATATACTTATGAAATTTTATACACACATTTGGCATGCTTCGATCTGTAAATATTAGACGAATCTGGTTCGTAAATATAAATCCGACATTTAACTGTTACAATATTGTCTGAGGCATATTGAGTTAAATTTCATTTTAATAACATAAACGAAATATGTTTAATTATTTCTGGAAAACTGTTGGACTGGTAAATTTTTCTGCGGACTGGTTGAAATTATACCCCATCAGTCCGGCTGGACTGGTGACATAAAAAGTTAGCTTCAAGCCCTGGTCGCTGATTGTGTAAATAATCACTTCCTTAATTTAACATTCCAATCTCATTAATCACACAAGGAACATATCAATGAAAATATATATCAAATCTATTAATCTTGAACATATCTTCTGTTGTCTGTGAGTGACTTCTAATCGGTCAGCAGTTTACTCTAATCCGACTGAAATTGTGCTGTTCAAATTCGACCATTTTGAATATATGCTACATGTTTATGAATTGAATTAAGATTATAGAGTTCTGAATAAAACTTTTTCAACCCTGATAAAAACTGACCATTTTGAATATATGCTACATGTTTATGAATTGAATTAAGATTATAGAGTTCTGAATAAAACTTTTTCAACCCTGATAAAAACTATGTGTCCGTATGTACATGACACTGGTAAATATGAAGACTGGGTACCAATTTTTAAGATCATAGTTCAAGGTCACACAGCATTAAATGTACTCGGGAATATTACATCCGTCAATTTACCGGCATGGTAGAGGACACAAATTGCTAATGCAATACTCTCAGAATGCTTGTTCATCAAAAATTACATTTATCTCATAATATGAAATGCGTGCCAATATTCTAAAACATAAAAACATTTTCTTGTAAAGAGCATTTATGTATACCTGTAACTAAAAAACTACAAAGCTTCTCTAGTGGTAAAAGAAAGTAAGTGAAGACGAGAGTTGCTTGATTTCCTTTTGTGCAGTAATGCTGGAAATGTGTTATTAAATTTGAAAGACATTAGATAAATCACAATATCCATTGTGTATGGCAAATCTTTTTAAAGTTTTGAACTAATGTAGGCAACTATATTTAACTTGGATATATCAAATACTCAGTATACTTCAAAGTGAGATGCTAGTCTTGGTCACATTTTATAAAATGTTGGACATTTTGTATACAAAATCAAAAGTAAGAATCTCGTACACAAAAAGGTTGTATAAATTATGATTGGCAGACAGGTAGTCATTTAATGCAGATAGAATAGATAGGGTAACACCTGGGGGGGGGGGGGGTAATTTTTACATATGACAGCAACTCATTTAATACAGTTGGTTGATATTGCAGTTTTGACTGTATTTGATGGTGATGTGTATATAAAAAAAAAAAAATAAAAAAAAATTATAAACACCAACTAGTAGTACATGTACTAAAGGTTTAATCAACACAAATTTGTCTTGTTTCCTTTAATTGATTTTGATAGTCGATAAAAATTTCAGACATGTTGATTTTAACAGACACCACACAAACGCAGGAAGTCAGAGACACTAGGTCCAATTCGACGCAATCCGTCCAGAAAAGCTCGCTGCGGAGGAAAGATTGGTCAGAATGATGTTGATAGACACTGTGATCCAGTAAAGGATTCTGATACATCTCCAACCAATGTAAGATTCAGAGAACATATCAGTACCAATTATTCACCTGGGGTTGAACTGCCTCAACTTATTAAATGCAAGAATCCCATTGCTATTACGACACATTAATGGTATGTTGATCTATGCAGATTTTCTGTGTATGGATCATTAAAATATTTTGGTAATGGTTGTACAGAATTTGTTTGAAATAAGAAGTGTTATCAAGTTATAGCAATGAATTGTTCATGTCTTTTTCCAGTGGTTAAAAGTTCGCTTTGGATTTTTCCATAAGAAATCGGATGTGAAAAAGGACAGTGATGATGAGGAAGATGACATGGATTATAAAGAGGACATTGATGAGCTGGTAAGATATTTATGATCAGTGTCTTGGGGAATTTAAGGTTACTGTTTTTAGCTCACCTTAGCTGAAAGCTTTCTGATCACCCATTGTCCGTTGTTCTGTAAACTTTTCACATTTTCAGCTTCTCCAAAACCACTAGGCGAATTTCAACCAAACTTAGCAAAAAGCGTCCTTGGGTGAAGATCTTTTAAATGAAGGGTCATGTCCCCTTCAAAGGGGAGATAATCATAAAAATAGAGTGGAGTCATTTAAGACTCTTTTCAAGAACCACTGGGCCTGAAGAGCTGAAATTTACATGAAAGCTTCCTGATATAGTGCAGATTCAAGTTGGTTAAAACTACAACCCCGGGTGTAGACTGGGGTCACAATAAGGGATCAATGTTTTACATGCAAATATATATAGGGAAAATCTTCTAAAGAACCACTGGCCAGGAATGTACAAATTTACATCGAAGTTTCCTTACATAGTGCAGATTCAAGTTTGTTAAAACCATGCGGGGGGGATGAGGCCACAATAGGGGATGAAAGTTTTACATACAAATATATAAGGAAAATCTTCTCAAGAACCACTGAGCCAAAAAAGCTGAGATTTACATGAAAACTTTCTGACATAGTGCAGATTAAAGTTTGTTAAAATCATGGGCCCCGGGAGTAGGATGGGGCCACAATAGAGGATCAATGTTTTACATATTGATACATAGAGAAAATCTTTAAAAATCTTATTCTCAAAAACCATTGGGCCAAAGAAGTTTACATTTACAGGAAAGCTTCCTGACATAGTGCAGATTCAAGTTTGTAAAAATTATACCATGTCATCTAGATCGTATTTTCCACATCTGAAAGAATTTTGTCTTTATTTATGTTCAATACTTTTTCTTCTCCAGTAGGATACTATGCTTGCTAGATTTTTATGCAGAAACAATAAACTTTTATACAAATTCTTTAATAAAAATCCTATTTCTCCTTATAAACAGTGATTTTTTGGGGCCAAAATGCCACCGATATTCGGCTGTTTCCCCTCACTAAAATTAGCCATTTTTTCCCAATTATATATATATGTTTTTCCCAATTTCAAATCTAGGGAAATTAAGCCATTTTAAAAAAAGGTTACCGTATATTGCTGACAAAGAGTAAATACGTTTTTTCTTCAGTTTTATTCTCCAAACCACTGCACATGCAAAATGTTTTGTAAAGAATATGTAAAACAGTAGAGGCATCCATATAAGCAGATATGTAGTGAAGTATATAGTTTCCAGGTACACATTAAGCCATATTGTTGACAATTTATTTTGACTGCCATTATATGTAGAGTCAGGCTAATAACAGGAAGTGGCCAACAGTATAAGGTTTTACTAAAATCCGAAAAATACAAACAGGAGAGACATTCTGGAAACTTGATTATTAATATAATATTTACAAGATTATGGGTACAAATGCTGGTGAATTAATAATTTATTATTTTCTTTATGAAATTAGACAATAAATATTTCTTAGAAAAAGTAAATAATATCTATACAAGGTGTTACTTCCAATACATATTTAATGTTAAATAATGATTTATTTTATGATTTTAAATCAGATCTGAAATAAGCCTCAAATAAAAATGTTATTTGATTATTTTATGCATCTTTACCATTTTAATTTACTAGGAATGATTTTTCCCAATTTGAGGAAAATGTCGCTAGTTTTTCCCAATTCAAAAGGAGGGGTGGTAGTTTGAAAAACAAAAAAAAAATCACTGATAAATTTGCTGTAAAAATCTCTATATTTGCCCTATAAACTGCAAAAAAAAATTCCTATAATCCTATATTTTTTCGGCCAAAAGTGGCTTGACACCCTGTCATGGTGACTCTGGTGGGCAATGTGGACCTTGAGCCTCTTGTTAAATTGGTTAAGTGTCCCTTATGAAGTTTGGAGACTTGTTGTTTTTCTTGGTTCTTATTATTTTTCTGCTTCTTGATTCTTATATCTGAATTCACACACGAAAATATAAGCTGTCACAAATCAGCTGTTAAATTTATAATCTATTTATACTAAACAAAGCTTCCAGATCATGCTTTTCTGGAAAATGTACAATTGAAATCAACAGGTATTATATCATTTTTCTATTGAACTTTGATGAACATCCATCTAAAAATAAAATGTCTAAAATCTTGTGTAGGTCAGAGGTATATATCAAATACAATGTATTATATTAAGAATGTATTATATTAAGGATGTATGCTACACCTGAGACATTTGATATGGATGAAAAGTGGAGGATATGTACAACGTACAACAATATTTTGAAATTGAAAACTTTCAAATTTACTTTAATTAGTCAAAAAATGCAGTTATAGTTGAAAGTAATCTGAGAAAATTTTTAAATCCCTGCGGGACTCAAACACGCAATCTACAGTTCAGCAGTGGACGTGCTAACCTACTGAGCTACTCAACTAGGCGAGAATTTTTTTAATGAATAGACAAATATTGCTGATATTAATATTTTCATCCATGTTTTAAAAGGAAGTCAGCCATTATGACAATGTAGAGAACCTCCTTAATATACATAATATATAATATGTATAGTGTTTGTGTTATACTCAGGTGACCGTTAAGGTGCATGGGTCTCTTGTTTGTCTTTTAAAATTTTATATTTGAAATTCCACTATTGCATGATCAATTGTTGTTTAAAACTCACTGGTATGAAAATTTCATGATATGGATTTGTAACTGAATGAACTTGCAGGATGAAAAACTACCCAAGTCCAACTACACCAAAAGTTTCCAGCTCGATACAAGGTCTGCTGAAGAAATTACTGAGGATGACTTGGCACTTGTAGCAGTCCATGTCAGTGAGAAACGCTATGACAGCATTTATGTAAGTAGGAACCAATCTGTCAGAGACCATTCAGAGATTGTAAGTGAAAGGAGTATGGATAATTAAACTAAATGCTGGTTTGGTTAGATCACTTATCTCATTTTAAGATTTAGCACAAATAGGTAGTACAGATGATATGTTTTCTACATACATATTCATGTGAGAGGGACTTTTGGTTAGTAATGATGTTGGTATATTATAGGGAACATCATGTCACCAGTGCAGACAGAAGACCGCAGACATGAAGACTATCTGTAGGTCAGGGTTCTGTTTCGGGGTTAGAGGCCAGGTAAGTGCTCAAAGGTTGTAAATGAATTCCATTTGTAGATGACAGGTAGAAAAATAATCATGGATTTTGTGTACTCTGTAGTACAAAGTCTTTATAGTTTTGTATCTTTCAATTGCAACATTCTAAACTTTGCAGTTTTGTGGTCCCTGCTTGAGAAACAGATATGGAGAAGATGCTAAAGAAGCTCTGAAGAATGAGGTATGTATTTGAAGTGAAGTTTCAGATAAATGCAATTACCTTATTTTAATGAATATGATACACATTTGTGTTTAATACAATCTCCCTTTTTGGGGCCTGAAAATTGATGGAAAATGCAGTTTGTGTGACTAATAACTAGGGCTGGATCTATATATAGATTATCGATATGAATCAGTATTTTTATACGATAACTGATACAGCAAACCCCGGATCGTCTAATATATTAAGAGTTGTTATTCGCATATCTAACAGTGAGATTTCATGAAAGAGTTTACAAATAAATTGAAAATATACAAACAAACTATCTAAATGTTATTTGCTCCATGACTGCAAACGTCGAAAGTGTGCAGTGGTCTCAGTTTTCAAAAATTAGCTTGAAAAAACCTTAGTGTAACATTTGTGGAACAGAGGTTGGAAGTTCTGGTGGTACAACTGATTGGGATAACACCATCAAACTAACTGTTGGAAAGATGGCGTAAAATCTTTTGATATTGATGAATAGTATATATGTAGTGATCAAAGTGGAACCCAAATTTGCAGTCACGATTTTGGTATGAATAAATTTGAAGAAATATATGAACAAATAAATAAATTCATAATTTATCTGTGGATATTCATCCTGGGGGGAAAATTGATTTCCTCTGCTGCGTCAGACTTGGGCTCAGAGCAGGTTCTCAGTAGAACAGGAGATACAGGGTTTGTCTAAAGCTAGAGCAAGTGGATGTCCTTGTTTTCGTGAAAATAAGATATGTTAACAATATTGCTAAAAGCAAATAAATAAACACATGCACAATTGTCTTTTGTGATAAATTAATGCAAGCTAGCAATATAATTGTTATTGTTTACTTCAATCCTCAAAATTATGTGTAAATGTAATTATATTGTTTCATCAATATGTGTTACATATCATTTCTCTGTATTGCAATACATATTGTATCAAACTTTTCCAAACAATACCCAAGCCTAATGATATATTATGCAGTGAAAAATTTGACAAAGCCTTATTCAATTCATTGCAGTAATTTTCAATAAACATTTTGCAGAAATGATGTAGATTTTCAACAAAGCACAAGAATTAGCCAATCGTGCAGCGAAAATTTTGAGCTAATGGTCATTTTAGATTTATACATTGTGGCAAACTTTAGTGAATATCTTTGGTTAGTAAATTTCATACCCAGTGAAAGTGAAAGACAAAATATGGTAATTCTCATGTAACTTGTTATACAAATTTTGATTTGTAAATTTCAAAATTTGATTTGTAAATTTCCATACACCCTGCTGAAGCTGGTGGTATATATATATAAATTAATTGACGTTGCAATGTGTATCCACTTGCAAAGAGAAAAAAAGAATGATGACATTTGTTCCTTAAAATGTAAAATTTAGGTAGGGGATTTACCCTGAGGTCAATTACATAGCAATGTAATGCATTACATTAATACCATTACTTAGAAAATTTCACTGTACCATTACTCCTATTTTGAATTGTAATGCATTACATTGCACATTACTTGAGAGTGCATTACATTACACATTACAATAAAGAAATGGCAGAATTTTTTTTTCTTTTATAATGATTTATAAATTTTGGGTATACAGTAAACATAAGCACACAAAATATTCATCAATGTTAGGAAATGCATTGAAGTGTTGACTTACTATACCTTAGGTATTAAAAACTAAAATGTTGTTCATTAAACACTGTTAACTCTTAAGACATGAAGTTGATCTTTTAGCTCATAAGGTCTAAAAGTCAATCACTAATATGATAAATTAATCTAAACCTCCAAAATATCATAGAATATTTGAATTAATATAAATGGAATGTAATGTGCATTACAGTATATTTTCTACAAATAATGCATTACGTTACCATTTAATACTTGTAATACAAAAATGACCCATTACACATTACACCCCCATTACACTAAAATTGTCTGACACTACATTACCATCACACATTACACCAGGCCTGGTTGTATTCCATCGAATTGATTGGACATTGATATTTAAGCTAATATTGTAAATGGTTATTAGGTCACCCGAGTAAAGTATTGCATTTGGTTGTCATCCATCTTGCGTTAGCAATCGAACATTTTTATGCCCCCAGGATCGTAGATCGGGGGACATACTGTTTTTGTCCTGTCTGTAATTCTGTCTGAAACTTTAACCTTGCTAATAACTTTTGAACAGTAAGTGATAGAGTTTTGATATTTCCCATGAGTATTCCTTGTGACAAGACCTTTCTATTTTTAAAAATGTAGAACACTTCTATCAGATGTGTTTAAAAACGCTTAGACCCCGATGTCAGAATTTCCTTTTCCTAGACATCAATATGTCAAATTCATAATCCTTTTTGGATAGTACATACCACATTTTGTACCAGTTATCCAATATGAATCCCCTTACAATGGGATTTAGTTGCACTCTGTTGTGTTTGAGTGGATGAGTGTGTGCCAAACAGAAATAATTTACATTTGCATCAGTCTCTCATAAATATGCTTCATGATTCCTTTTTCACAAATTTGCATTCCAATATATCTTTGAATATTATTAATTCTAATATATATACCAACCCCAAACATTGCTATATCAAATAGAGATGTCACTTTCCTCTAATAACCCTCAGCGGGGTCCTTGCTGACCGTGTCAGTTTTCTAGTTGATATTGAATTGAAACTAAATGTATTTAGAAAGAGCAAATAGTCCTTTACCAATATTGTAACTTTGATGATCCCCGGGGTAGGGGTTCTGACCCTAAGGTGGGGCCAAACTTAGTATATGATATTGATGTGTAAGTTTGCTGATACTGTATAAAATCTAAATGCATACTTAAGAATAGCAGAAAAGTATGTACAAAAAATGGTGAATTTCACAACCCAGGGTTTTGACTCTAGGATGGGTCCATATTAGTCATATCTTTTAATGTTAATACACATATTATATTATATAAAGCCTTTCATCAGTGTATGCACTTTTGAGGGCATTGAAGTTTTAAGAACACATCTTGTTTTATACTGTTGATGAACATTAGAATTTAACTTAGATATTCAGAACAGAAATATTTTTTTTTTTAGATTTCATAGCCCTTGGGAGTAGTGATACTTTTTCACTAGTGCTCATGTGACTGATAAGGCCTGTGGGCCTCTTTTTGGGGTGGGGGTGGGGGGGGGGGGGTCTTCATTTATTCATGTAAGATAGAGAAATAGAAAATCACAAAAGATATTTTTTTTTTCTGTATTTTCTATTAGTTTACACGTGTTTGTCTTGCAGAGCTGGCATTGCCCTCCATGCAAGGGTATATGTAATTGTAGTTTTTGTCGCAAGAAACAAGGGAAATCCTGCACAGGTATTATGATTCATCTGGCTCGTCACCATGGATTTGAGAGTGTCAAGGATTACCTTCAAAGGTAGGAATTCAATTTCTCATTAGACTCGGAAATGTTCTTGCTATTAATTGGGAAATGTTTTTTGAATTGATGTATAGGTAGCTATGAAAATAACATTAGAATTTAATGAAAGCTTCCTGACATATATGGATATATAGGAAAAATGTTTCAAAATCTTCTTATGTTAATATGCAAGATACCCCAGGTAGTGTAGATTCTTGTTTTTTTAAATTATGGACCCTGGGGTGTGGGTGGGGGGTCACAACAGGGAGAGATTTTCACATGTATTGGAAAATAAATCTTCTCAAGAACAGCAGGACCACAATTAGTCATATTATTTGCAAGCATCTCCAGGTGGTGCAGATTTGTTTGTTCAAATTGTGACCCTGGGAATGGTGTGGGGCTGCAATAGAGGATCAAATTTGTACATGGGAATATGTAGGAAAACATCTTTAACAAACAGCAGGGCCATGATTAGTCATATTGATATGCATGCATTCCCAGGCTGTGCAGAATCAAGTTTGTTCAAATCATAACCCCAGGGCATAGGGCCACAATAGGTAATAATCTTTAAAAATCTTCTCAAGAACAACAGGGTCATGATTAGCCTTATGAAGATGAAAGCATCTTCAGGTAGTGCACAATGGGTAATAGGAATATACAGAAAATTAATCAAAACAAATTCTTTTCAAGAGTAGCAGGGTCACTCTAAATCATATCAAAATGCACTATAACGTTACTCATACCTTTTGAATGGTACGTTATGGAGCTTTTCGTTTCTTATGTGCATTTCTTGTGACAAGTTTTTTCTGTTGTCGTTGTTGGCAGTGTCGTCGTTGTAAACTTTTCACATTTCATCTTCTCCAGAAGCACTGGACCAATTTCAACCAAACTTGGCACAAAGCATCCTTTGGTGAAGGGGATTCAAGTTTATTCAAATGAAGGGCCATGCCCCCTTCAAAGGAGAGAGATAATGCAAAAAGAGGGTGGGGTCATTTAAAAATCTTCTCAAGAAGCATTTACTTGGCCAGAAGAGTTGAAATTCATATGAAAGCAGATTAAAGTTTGTTAAAATCATGCACCCGGGGGGGGGGCACAATAGGGGATCAAAGTTTTACATACAAATATATAAGGAAAATCTTTAAAAATCTTCTTCTCGAGAACCACTGGGCCAGGAAAGCACACATTTACATGAAAGCTTTCTGACATGGTGCAGATTCAAGTCTTTTAAAACCATGGCCCCCGGGGGTAGGTTGGGGCCACTATAGGGGATCAAAAGTTTTACATACAAATATATAGGGGATATATTTAAGAATCTCAAGAACCACTAGGTCAGAAAAGTTTACATTTACATGAAAGCTTTCTGACATAGAAAGGTTTGGAAAAACCATGACCCCAAGGGGTAGGTTGGGGCCACAATAGGGATAGTGTTAAATCTAGGATCTAGAGGGGGCACACATCATATGTTAAAAAGTGAAATAAAGAACAATTGTTCATATTAACAAATATTTTTTTTTAATTTTATAGAGAAAAAAAGGTATGATGCTATTAAAATGGGCATGACGCCAGCCAAAAAGGGCATGCTGCGGTGCCATGCTAGTTTGCTTTAGATTTAACACTATGGGATCAAAGTTTTACATGCGAATATGTAGTGAAAATCTTTAAATATGGGTCAAGATGACTCAGGTGAGCGATGTGGCCTATGGGCCTCATGTTTACCCTGGGATTTTTTCCTTCAAGTTTGACCTACTGTAAAGAAATCCTAACCTAGACAATATCTCTTGAACTATTTAATGTAGGGCTTTCATATTTTGTACATTATAGATTCCTTATGGCAAATACTTGTATTCATACCATGATCTTGGATTTTGACCTCCTTTTAAGAAAAGTTAACCTAGGCAGTATCTCTTGAACTGTTTAAGGAAGGACTTTCATATTTTGTATATAGATTCCTTATGACAGGACCGTACATTTCCTACCATGACTGTTGACCTTTTGACCTTGTATCATGATTTTGTTGTGACCTTTGTGGCTAGGTTGGGGCCATTGTGTTGGGCTAAAAAAAAAATTATGAGAGCATAGAGTAAAAAAAATATTAATTCAAAATACAGCAGCTGAACAACAGCAGGGCCAAGGTGTCATAAGCAAGTGTTGTGGTCCATGGACCTCTTGTTTGCGTACTGGAGTGTTTAGTTATAATTTTCAATCAAAAGTTACCAAAACAAAGTCAATTTACTTGTTAAATTATGCAATCACAATCCCAAATTTTCCATACTTGTTCACATCTATAAACGGTTTTTTTTCTTTTTCTTTCAGTTTATCTATGAGGAAGTAGTGGTTGTTTGAAAGTGGCAGCATTTCTTGTTATGATTTACAGATTCTATTGTATCACCTATCACAGAACAAGTTCACCAGTAGTTTTTTTAAGTTTTAATGCAGTTCATTTTACATTTTTATATGCATATGCTATGAATATTAAATTTGAATGAATAAATAGTCCGAGTTGTGTTGCTTTGTTAAATCTAACTAGAAGTATATGATTTATTGTGTCGCCTGCGTTACGCAGTGGCGACATATAGGGATCACTATCCATCGTCTTGCGTTGTCGTCACAAAAAATTTCTGTCACAGTTTTCTCAAGAACCACATGGGGCAACTCCCTGATATTTGGCACAGAGCATCAGTGTGGCCAACTGTATTGTGTAAGACATTTTCGAATCTGTTGCTTATCAACTTCCTGTTTAGTGACAAAAACCATTTCAATAATTTACTTTTTCAACATTATACGTGATATATTACATATAGAATGAACTAGCAGGCGACGCATGTCTTCCGGGGAAGACTTAATACTGCGTTTTCTACATTGAAGGAGAACTATAAAGAAGAGAAATAGGGGATTATTATAGTGCTTGTTATTGAGCTAGAGTAAGAAAAAGTTTACCATTTTAGCTCGCTGGACCAAAGAGCTATTGTCATGGCATCAGCATCACACTTTCAGGGTATAACTTTAACCTTGGCTATATCTTTTTTGAACCAAGGAGGGATGGGGCTTTGATATTTCACATGTAGATCCCTCATGACCAGGGCTTTCATTTTGTACCATGGCTTTTGATCTAGTTGACACTGATCTTGAATTTTGATCTATTTTTCAAAACTTTGGGTATTTATTTGATCCATTAGGCTTTGATGTGGTCAAATATTTATCAATCTGTCCCTACTCGAAAATTACTGCATATGCTCCTAATTTGATTGCATTTTTAAAAAAGTTTGTTTTGTACAAAGAAAATCTCTTGTGTGCAAAACGTCATTTTGGGCAGTGTAACAGTGCATGTCTGATTACTGTACTATTAATTTGACAATAATTATCAAGTGTTACAAATACATAAACTTGTCATATTTGCTTGAAAATGTGTTATTATTGGAAAGAGTTTTCACCAGTCACTTCACTGATTTGAGTAATAGGTTAAAAGTAGAGTCCTGCTTCCTAGCAATCCAGAGGAGAGAGGGTCCGGAACCCCCCCCCCCCCCCCTCTTTTTTTTAGCGGACAAAATTTTTTAAGTTATTCAGTTTTAACAAGATAGTATATCATTTAAATCTAGGAAAAATAATATGAAACACTATTTTAGTCAGATACAAGTGTCACTTCAGAATTGAGAAGTACACAATTTGGAAGTGAAAAAAAAGTACCAGGAAATGCACAGAATGCAAGATTTTGCACTATTTACAGCAGAGCTTCTGGAGGCCCCCAGATTCCAGGGTGTAATGGGGTTGTGAAAAATAATTCCCAAAGGAGCTCGAATTCATGAATTCCTATATTGGTTAGGGAAGGGGGTATTCTACCGTGCATTTTGTGGGAGTTCAATGTTGAGTAATAATGCAAATGTAATCACTGAGCTCATATATATGAAGATCATTGCAAAATGTAGTAAGCATAAATATTTGGTTATGGAATCAGCATAGGGGTCTATCTCCGCAAAAACCGAGGTCACATGTCACAGCAGGTGTGGCTCGATAAAGATCCCTTCCTGCTCAATGGCCATAAGCGCCGAGCATAGGCCTAAATTTTGCAGCCCTTCACCGGCAGTGGTGACGTCTCCATATGAGTGATACTCAACGGGGACGTTAAACAATATGTTCAATCAATAAAAAAAAACAGGTCATATTACATTTTGCTTTATTGAAGAAGATGGGGTGACTTTATCGAGCCGAGAACCCACAGATGGACAAATATCAAAGTGAAAATTGAATCTCCAGAAAAAGAAAAATGTGCAATCTAGTTACAACAATCGCTCCATAGTTTCCAAAAAAGCTTTTTCGATGTGCCCATTTAATAGGAACATTGGGAAAAAAATCCTATTTAAAATCACGTATACGCGAAAAACGCACAAATTAACAGTAAATTTTACTTTTCCAAGCAGATTTTCATATGGAGTGGGCCAAGTCTCCATTGTGAACTGAGTAAAATATGTTAGTACATGTTCAGGTGCAAAATGTTTTGTAAATAAAAGTATGGAGACTTGACCCACTCTATGAAAAAAACTTACTTCTTGTGTATAACTTTTGTCGTATTATCAAGAAAATTTGTATGTTCTCGACGGGTGACGTTACATAGCCTGATATTCACAAATAATTTCATGGGATGGATAGCCGAGGTGGTATAGCGGAAATCTCCCTGAAGTTTTGGACAGACCCAGATTGCATATCTGTGGTTTGAATCCCAGGTTTTCCTACCTATTATTTTTTTCTGGGCATAATCATGTTATTCGATCCGCGAACTTTACGATAGCATTTATTCCGTAAATGTGACTTTTAAAAACGGAATAAATAGCATAATTAGTTAACATGAGTAAAATATATAAGTATTAGTTACTATTTAGTCTGTGTGCCGACCATCTATAATTATATATCTTTATACATATAACCATGATAACGATATTTTTAAGTACGCGGATCGAATAATATGATTATGCCTTTTTCTGATAAATTATTAGACTTCCCATTATTATTTGTCTCTGGCATTTTATTTTACTCATAGTATGCATTCTTAATGACGATCACAAGTAATTGATTCCAACATGCATCAAGTAAATAAATATAAACAAGTATGGGGCCTACTGTGAAGGATGGATGTTGTTTATGTAAACGACAACTTAAAGGAAAGTTAAAGAGAACAATTTTATCAATGCTTAAGAAGTTACTTAAGAAATCATGACAAAACTAAAAAAAAAAAAAAAAAAAAAAGGCACAGTGAACTACAGTTTAGTACAAAAAACAAAAGCAAGTCAAGTGTCTGTTTCTGTCCCATTTGTATTTGCTGGGGAATCTAACAGCAAATGTGCGTTCTGCTATTGTAAAACCGGCCTCAGAGTTGTACCAAAAGAGGCGAGAACTGATGCCTTTATTATATTCGGTATTTAGTACCAGTAGGTTGTAAATGCTGTTCAAAAACATTAAGTTGGGGAAAAACTTAATCCAAATCAAAGCATTAATACTGCACCATACAGAAAACGCTATTCCACATTTGATTTACACCACAAAACGTAAGGTTTCTCATTCACATCAGTTAATATGGAAATGGGGAGCACGTACTGTTGGATGTTGTGAGCATATATGTAGTGTCATTTGGTACCTTGGGTACTCCAGGCATCAGAGTCATTATGTGTGTGTTAAAAACTGCTTAATGTCTGATATACATGATGCTGCCTGTGAAACAAATTCTATTTTTATGATATTGATTAATTATCCTTCTTTGAAGTATGATCTATATATTTGTTTTTAAATTCTAAATATTTTGGACAGCGTTTTAGTACGGCGTCTATTGTAGAGTTCTACAGGAACCATCAGTGCGGATGTTAAACTCCCGATGTCCAATCATGAATACCGTAGGCGTATTGTTCGCCAAGTTCACCCATCTTCTTTAATGTCGAGATCAATGTAATAGCCTAACGAAAAATATGATTATTGAGTTTATTCAATTATTTATTGATTCACCAAACATGTTGGCATACAATCATGTTACACAATATGAGATATATAATGACAATAAACTAATTACTAACAGTTCATTTACATATATGTAAATACAAATATATATTTGATATGTACCTGTGATATTAGACTATGTATGCAATTTAGTATTGCATATTACATAAATTAAATGTAGTTATAGCACTCTACTTTTGGTGCGCAATTCAAAACATTCATCTAAAAATTCACAAAACCTTTTAGCATGAACTACATTGACAGGGTTGCATAGTACTTTACAATGGTTTTTATTTGATGTATCATCGTCTGAATTGTAGATGTTCAAAGGGTAATATTTCTTTCTTATATCTTTATACATGAAGCAGTCATAAAAAATGTAACTCATCTTCAACAGTAGTTTTACAAAACTGACAAAAACGACATTCTTTTGGAATACATGGTTTTGAATATCTACCAGTTTCAATTTCTAAAGGGTGGGCAGATATTCTTAGTTTTGTTAATCTAGAGCGTACTACTTTCGCAATTGGAAATTTCAAATGGTCTTGTAATTCATAGTTCTTTCTAATTTTACTGTAAAATAGCAATTTTCCATGTTTAGAGAATTCGGTATTTTGCAGTTGCATGTTAATATTATCAATATAGTAATTCTTCATGTAATTGTAAAATGTGCTTTTATCAATATCCAATGATGGAAGATTTAGCTTATTTCTTAACTTTATTATTTTTCCTTGCCAATTTTCCTGCATGCCAGTATTATAAAGGTTATCATCTTCCAGTTTAGCAGCCATAAGTATTGGATTTTTAATACCATTTTCATCATCATAACTTTTTAGTTCTTTTGTAAAATTTGAACATAGAGAGGAGAGCTTTAAAGCAGATGGGGAATGTTCCTAGTTCATATTTGATGGCTAAATTTGAAGCTTTTTTCTATACACCCAAAATGTCTTTAAATATTAAGTGCTGTATTTTTTCAAAGGGTAGTTGGTCACAATTGTTAATGTTAATATTAAAGTCTGAAATCCAAATCTCAGAACCATATAAGATGATAGGTTCAATAAGAGCAGAGTAAAGTTTTAAAAGAGTTTTTACAGATAATTTATCATAAAAGGGCAAGGAATGTTTAATTGCATAAAAAGCTTTCCATGCACGGTCAGCTAGCTGTTCAGCTGCATATTTAAGTTTACCATTACAACTGAAAATAATTCCCAAATATTTATATTCATGTGTAAGATGAATTATTGAGTGATTATAATAAAAAAAATAGTGTTGGGCTGTGTCAATTTTCTTATTTGAGAAAATCATTGCATTAGTTTGATTAAGGTTAACAGTTAATTTTTCCTTCATGCAATATTCTGAAAGACAGTCTATCGAAGTTTGAAGGCCTTCTTTTGTAGTTGAGAGGAGAATTAAGTCATCTACAAAGAATAAATGACCAACTTCAACATTTTGAAGTCTAGGTGGGTTTGTGTTAAAATTCATAAGTTGTGAGTAGAAATCATCAATAAATATATTAAAGAGAGTAGGGGAAAGGTTATCGCCTTGCTTAACCCCACGCGTAGCCACAAATGGTTCACTATTATCTAGATTCGTCTTTGCAGCAATATTTAGTGTTTGAATACATGTGTTTTATGAGATTGTAAACTTTCCCACCTACACCTTTTTTGTATAGTTTGGTTAACAAAGAAGTTCTATCAATTGTATCAAAAGCTTGGGTGAAATCAACAAAACATGCATATATGTTTTGTTTCTTGTGTTTTGAATATTTGTTGATAAGAGTTTTTAAGATAAATATGTTATCTGTAGTGCGATGATTCCTCCTGAATCCAAATTGGTAGTTACTAAGTAGTTTATTTGTTTCTAACATTTTGAGTCGTTACAAAAATTACCAAGAAATATTTCCTTTTTATATAAAGTGGTAGAATTCATAAACATTGAATTTGAAAATTCCGTCTATTATAGAGTGCCAACTTGTCACTTTCTCTGGCGGTAGCCATAGAAATTTCCGCCACTCTCTCTCTCTCTCTCTCTCTCTCTCTCTCTCTCTCTCTCTCTCTCTCTCTCTCTCTCTCTCTCTCTCTCTCTCTCTCTCTTCCAAAACGAAAGGGGTGCAACCCCCGTAATCTCACTCTCCAATGATTTATTAGGTCACCTGAATTCATTCAGGTGACCTATTGCTATCTGTTTTTGTCCGTCGTCGTTCGTCGTGCGTTAACATTTGAACATTTTCAGCTTCTTCTCTGAAACCCCTGAACCAATTTCAACCAATTTTGGCATATAGCATCTGTGGGTGGAGGGGAACAAAAATTGTGAAATTCGTGGTCCCTGCCCCCCTGGGGCCTGAGGGGTGGGGCAAAAACCATCAAAATGAGTGTAATTTAAAAAAAACCTTCTTCTTTACTCCTGGACATCAAGAAGCCAAACTGTGGACATAATTATAATGAGCGTTGAGCCCTCTACCAAAATTGTGAAATTCATGGCCCCTGGGGCAGAGGTTCTTGTGTTAGGGTGGGGTTCTATTGGTCATATAGTGAAAATGTAGAAATTCTTTGAAAATCTTCTTCTCTGTCTCTGGGTATTAAGTAGACAAACTAATAGCATGGTAATGATGAGCAAGGATGCCTCTTTATACCCCCCGCAACAAGTTGTGGGGGGGGGGGGGGGTATACTGGAATCGGGTTGTCCGTCCGTCTGTAGACGCAATGGTTTCCGGGCTCTAAAGCATTATCCTTTCCACCTACCGTAACCATATCATATATATGGACTACCCATGGGATGAAGATGTTCCCTATCGATTTTGGGGTCAAAAGGTCAAAGGTCAAGCACACTGGACATCGAAGTAGCAATATGGTTTCCGGGCTCTAAAGTGTTATCCTTTCCACTTACAGTCACCATATCATATATATGGACTACCCATGGGATGAAGATGATCCCTATCGATTTTGGGGTCAAAAGGTCAAAGGTCACGCGCACTGGACATTGAAGTAGCAATATGGTTTCCGGGCTCTAAAGCGTTATCCTTTCCACCTACAGTCACCATATCATACATATGGACTACCCATGGGATGAAGATGTCCCTATCGATTTTGGGGTTAAAAGGTCAAAGGTCATGCGCACTGGACATCGAAGTAGCAACACTCAGAAAAGAGATAGTTTATACCTATTACCAACACCCTTTGGGAGATTGGGGTAAGGGGGGGGGTATTCTTAGTGAGCATTGCTCACAGTACCTCTTGTTAAAAATTGTGAAATTCATGGCCCCTGGATCAGGGGTTCTGGTGCTAGGGTGGGGCTCTATAAGTCATAGTGAAAATGCATTATTTCTTTGAAAATCTTCTTCTCTGTCCTTGGGTATTAAGTAGACAAACCAATAGCATGGTTATGATGAGCAAGGATGCCTCTTTCAAAATTGTGAAATTCATGGCCCCTGGGTCAGGGGTTCTGGTATTAGGGTGGGACCCTATTGATCATATAGTGAAAATGCATTTTATTTGTTTGAAAATCTTCTCCTCTGCTGCTGGGTATTAAGTAGACAAACTAATAGTATGATAATGATGATCAAGGATGCTTCTTTCAAAACTGAAATTTATGGCCCCTGGGTCAGGGGTTCTGGTGCAAAGGCGGGGCTGACCACATAGCTATTCAATGTTTCTTCCATCCAAAAGTAAAATTCTTATATTTAAACACAAATTTAATTCAAACATTGGAAGGTTGTTACATGATACTCAGGTGACCTATAAGGCCCCTGGGCCTCTTGTAGTAACATGTATGTGTAAGAGCATTATTGTTTATCAAATGTGCTGTTAGTTTACAAAGTTATATAAATGTTCATTCTGAAAGGTGAAGTTAACGAACAGTGATCAATCTCATAACTCCTACAAGCAATACAAAATAGAAAGTTGGGCAAACACGGACCCCTGGATATACCAGAGGTGGGATCAGGTGCCTAGGAGGAGTAAGCATACCCTGTCGACCGGCCACACCCGCCGTGAGCCCTATATCTTAATTAGGTAAACGGAGTTATTCGTAGTCAAATTCAGTGTGCCAAGAGCCCAAGAACGGTCTAACAATCGGTATGAAACCCGTCAGATAGCATTTGATCCAAAGATAGGTTGTATTGGCAAACTAGATCGTTATAACGACCATAGAATTTGCGACATGCTGACTTTAAACGAGACTGTTGGAACCCCTGCATATCAACTTTTTTGTCAGTAGCCTCCTTCGATTTAAAAAACTAACCATACGCAGAACAAGCTCTGCGTATCGAATCAGTTGAGAGATATAAACACCATATGCTGGTGATAATGGAATATTGCTACATAAGTATTGAAAGTTGACGATGGAGAAGCTGAAATAATCCCGTTTGTCACAAAGTTGAGTTGTTAGTTTGCCGAAAATATCTACTCTCAATAAAATATCTAAGTATGAAGCAGAAGTGGACGACTCTGTGGTGTCTTTTAATTCGAGTTCACTGGGATATATCGAATCGACATATGGATGAAAATTATTATTGTTAATAGATAATACGTCGTCGATATATCTAAATGTCGAATTGAAGGCCAAAGGAAGAGATTTTTTCTTCTCACGTAGAAATTTTTCAACAAATTCTGTATTATAGGAATATAAAATCAGGTCATTTAACAAAGGAGCACAATTCTTGCCCATGGGAATCCCAACAAACTGTTGGAAGACCTGATCACCAAAGACCACGAAGATATTGTCAATGAGGAACTACAGCATATTTTTATTTCAACTCCAGAGTACTTGTGCGTGGAATCAGAGTGGCGTTTAACAAAGTAATTTTTTGGATGACTGATCACTAGATAGGAATATTTGTTTTTTTCCATTTTTGTTGAAGAGGCAATTGTCTGTATGTCAAAAAGTGTAGTCTTTAATTTATCGTGCGAAATGGTCGTGTAAAGTGTTGAAAAGTCATACGTTTTGATGTTGTTGATTTGAAAAAAGTTTTGCGATTTCAAGTTTACTAAAAGTTCTGTAGAATTTTTTAGAATCCACATTTGATGTACACCAATTCTGGCATATGTAGTCGCACAGTACGTTTGAAGTTTCTCCTTCGCAGCTGTTAATATTTTCGCGAGGAGCAAAGATAGGGGTTTGGTAGAACATAGAAATAGAATTATACCAAATATCGACAGATTCATGCAAGGGAAAATCTTAATGTGACTTAAAATACCAAAGTATGAGGCACGTAGAACCAAGGGACTGTCCCTCCACTCTTCGGACAATGTTCATTTTCCGTTATTTTTACATGTCCAGTCTTTGGCACGCTGTTTTTCCTTTTCGTTATTACAAGTTTATTGGTATTTCGGATTTCCATGGCTTGGGCATCACAGAAGAGACATTGTTTGTCGAACTGCGCATCTGGTGCATCAAAATTGGTACCGTATTTAAGTTTTACATGCAAACTAAGATATATTGGTGAATTGGCAACTACCCCACTCTTTTGGTGGTAGTAAATCCCACTCCTTTGGTGATAGTAAACCCCACTCTTTTGGTGATAGTAAAGCCCACTCTTTTGGTGATAGTAAACCCCACTCTTTTGGTGATAGTAAACCCCACTCTTTTGGTGATAGTAAACCCCACTCTTTTGGTGATAGTAAACCCCACTCTTTTGGTGGTAGTAAAGCCCACTCTTTTGGTGATAGTAAACCCCACTCTTTTGGTGATAGTAAAGCCCACTCTTTTGGTGATAGTAAACCCCACTCTTTTGGTGATAGTAAACCCCACTCTTTTGGTGATAGTAAACCCCACTCTTTTGGTGGTAGTAAAGCCCACTCTTTTGGTGATAGTAAACCCCACTCTTTTGGTGATAGTAAACCCCACTCTTTTGGTGGTAGTAAATCCCACTCTTTTGGTGATAGTAAACCCCACTCTTTTGGTGATAGTAAACCCCACTCTTTTGGTGATAGTAAACCCCACTCTTTTGGTGATAGTAAACCCCACTCTTTTGGTGATAGTAAACCCCACTCTTTTGGTGATAGTAAACCCCACTCTTTTGGTGGTAGTAACCCCCACTCTTTTGGTGATAGTAAACCCCACTCTTTTGGTGGTAGTAAACCCCACTCTTTTGGTGATAGTAAACCCCACTCTTTTGGTGATAGTAAACCCCACTCTTTTGGTGATAGTAAACCCCACTCTTTTGGTGGTAGTAAACCCCACTCCTTTGGTGGTAGCAATGAATGGTAAAACTGGACTGAAGGACGAACAGAGCCCCTTCCATCCAATTCAGGAGTATGCAGTTTGGGCAAAAGATACAATTTTAGGTTCCTTTTCTGCTTGTTAATTTTAGAGGACAATTTCTCCTCCGACTGTTCCAATACTTGGAAAAACGATGCTACGTGTTAGCGTACTACTCTAAATCTTTCAAAAATAATCACTCAGCAGTACGAAGTAAATTGTTGTTGAAATTGGCAACCACCATGTAAACTATGTGGCGGCCGCCAGATAGATTAAGTGGCGACCACCAATTAAATTAAGTGACGGACGGTCATTAATCTAAGTGGCGTTTGCCACATAAATTAGGTAGCGACTGTCAGTTAACGAATATTCTATACTCTGACACCTTGATGTATTTACATGTAAGATAGACTAGTGTGTTGGGAAACCATTATTTTAAATTTTATTCCATATTCTACGTATAATTCGCGATAGCCATGTTCACAGTAGCTGCAGAACTGTAGCTCTCCGAGAAATTATTGGGACAGACCTGTCAGATTTTCTCGGAGAGCTGTAGTTCTACAGCTATGTCCATAGGATATCTCTCATCCCTAAATAAAAGACAAAACAAAAAGTAACTGAGAAATAAATAACATATCAGCAACTAAGTTCATCTCTCTCTCTAATATCAATCCCATACACTCGTTGTGTATGCAAATCGCAAATCTATGTGCAGTTTATGTACCAACATGACTTCCCGATTCTACAAATTTGCAAAACTCGGACCAGTAAGTCATACAGTATAAGGACTCATGCACAATATAGGGTACAGATTCTACTCAGATACTTCCCCTTATTGAAGATAGCTGATTGGCACGGGCTAAGGGTGCCGCGGTCTGTACAACGAAGTGACGTCCTTACTGTAGGAATACAAATGGAGTTCATCGTTTTGTTTCCCCGAGTTATAAAAATGAAAGAAATTTTACTACTATTTGGAGTATTTTTGACAAGTGTACACGTACATCTGCGGTCGTTTACAGATATTACGAGTTGACCCATTGAAATAGTCGTCCGCATTTAATGCGTTTTCATGGCGAGCATACATGTCATGTGCATAAGTTACAGTAGTATTTATATATTTGATTGATTGATTGAATATTGTTTAACGTCCCTCGAGAGAATATTTCGCTCATATGGAGACGTCACCATTGCCGGTGAAGGGTTGCAAAATTTAGGTCTACGCTCGACGCTTACGGCCTTTGAGCAAGGAGGGATCTTTATCGTGCCACACCCACAGTGACACGGGACCTCGGTTTTTACGGTCTCATCCGAAGGACCGCCCCATTTAGCCACTTCTCACGACAAGCAAGGGGGTACTGAGGACCTATCCTAACCCGGATCCTCACGGGAATTTGCAGTTTGCTTGAAGAATAATGAATGGCATAAATTAGATATTTCTGTGTTTATTGTGTAAGTGTGACACATTTACTGCAACTATACCTACAGCCATGTAAAGAAAAACTTAATAAAAAATTATTTAAATCTTTTAGAATGCTTTACTAATGTATGATATTTTTATTGTAATTTTGACGGCATTGCGTGGTGTTCTAAAACGCGATTTCATTTGTTTTTGATACCTATAAATTGACGCGTTACCTGTTGAGGCCATCTGCACAGGTAAATCGGAAACACGGATGTATAGCAAAGCTCGTCCCCTTATACACCATGCAAACCCAGACACATATAATAATAGAATATTTATCCAATACGGAGGATAAGCAGAGAAATATGGCGGACACCAAGAATTCTACCATATTTAAGAATTCACGTCAGCTTTAAAGTGGATAAAAATATTTGTTGCTATCCATAATTAGGGCTAGTAATTCAAAAACACTATAAGGTTAAATTTAACCCCATAAAAACATTTTCAAATAATTTGCAAGTGGGACTGTGTCCAATGTTTGGTAATGCAGACCTCTTTCATAAAGAATAACAATATTTGCACACTAAAAACAAAATTTATTGCATACATATTGAAATAGTACAACAAAGTTAGAAAGTGTATGTATACCATACCCTGTGCAATCCTTAGCCACTTGCAACATGCACTTCGATAACAAAATCTACCTTAGTACAGGTGGATCCAAAGGAGTGGATAGACTTAATGTATTCTACGAAAGATGTTCTGTAGCACACTACGAGACACATTTGGATCCATCTCTGAACCTGACTAACAAAGAATTTCCACTAAAACACAAACTGCTTACCAGAATGGAATATCATCATAGGATTGTACAGGGCTGCTAGAGTTCAATTTTCAAAGTTTACTGGGGGTATTTTATTTGAATGGTTTGAGGTCATTCAGATCTAATGTCTCGAATGATTGCAGTAAATATATAAAAGGACCTAACTACTCTAGAAGTACATGTATTCTGAAACGTACATTGACAATGATTATACTGTTTTGCTATTAGCTACTGATGCGCTCAGATTTGAGGAGCACTGTGTAAAACTAAGGTAACACGGGTACAAAATATGTATACATATAAACCATTTCCAAGGTAAAGCCGAAAACACTAAGTACAGTTTTATATATATAAAAGCACACATCTCACGCACACACTTATATTACATATACTCATGCATGAGATAATAGCACCCTAGTCATAGAACTCCTGCTGCACTGAATCAGTCACTTGAGTTCAACGATTATTAAAACAGTAAAAATAGCAAAACTTTCCAAATTAAATATTTCAAATGCAGCAGTGAATTGGCAAGAAACCAAGTTCCTACACTTTATATTCAGAATTACTCACATAGTCCAAATCAATTATTGAAGAAAAAAATCGAGATTTTGTTAAAGGAAATATCATTCTAAAATATCACATTATTTGAAAATTGACATTTCAATCTTAGCTACCATAGGAAACATACAACACAAATGTCTGGCTGTGAAGAATGTGGAATTTACTACGATAAAGATATTGTGTTATGAAACAAAGTCCATCTTAAAACTGCAAAAACCTGTATTATGTTGTAATGTGCAAAATATTTTTGAAAAACTTTGTTCAAATGCCCAGAACATTTCTACATTTATCTCAACATCCATCAAGTAAGCATTTAAGACAATTGTCAACATATGGTTTTCATAATCATAGGTAAACTGTCACTTTGTATGTGTAGGAGGGGGGAGGGGCAATAAATATGTTGGACAACCTCTAGTAAAGTTTATTCATTTCACACCCAATGTATACAACTTTTATATATGTACACAACAGCTAATTGCATATGATATATAAATGTAAATAAAACAATACACTGTACAATGCAGAAATCTAAGACAAATATACACCAAGGTTCAGCAGTGATACTTTGCCTTATGAACACGTTAGGCAATATTTTATAATCATTTTAATTCAATACCGGTAAATAATATAAAGTAGACCTGGAAGGAGAAAAATAATACAGATCATTTCTAATTCATTTAAATCACATTTTATATGGAGTTGAATACAACCTCGGACGAGAATAATCAATGTATAGGGTTATCAACAATTATAACAAGTGAAGTTTTAGCACATGAGTGGACTATATCATTAACAGTGTAAAAGAATCGTCTACAAAATAGCTTGTTTCATATACATGATTACAAATACCCGATCAAGAACAAGTAAGTCTGTATGCCAACATCAGCAATTGTGGAAGACACTACAGTCCAATTAACAGAGCAATCAGTCATAATTAACAGATCAATTATTCCAAGTACAAATCCACTTTCTTGTAATAAGTCCAACAGCAGCAAACATGCTGTAATGGTAGGCAATAAGCATTACAATGAACTAACAACAAACAGTACACTGTACATTTGCATAATGATTCATGATATGATCACAATGATATAAAAACTTGTAGCAAACAGTTTTATTACTATAATGAAAAATACACTTATAATGTTTAAAACATACATGTTCAAACAATAGCTATGAAATAGATGACAAAAGGATATTTCTTTTGGGTTTATATTTCAGCATTACTGTCGGTAAATCACATTATTTACTACTTAAAAATCATGTGGTTTAAATTGGGGTAAAATTTTTAAAATCATTCAACAATCATATGAATTCATACATATAATGCATATAAAAATATACATTTATAACACGCATACAATATCAAGACGCACAACACTCTTGTATGAAAACGACCTCTTACTTTCTCTTTATCAAAATCCGGATGGGTGTTAATTGTTTTTGTGAATTCTTTGCTCTAAGAACCTCTACAGTTCAGATCATTAACTTGAATAAATATTATTTTAGCAGAATGACAAAATATACAATTAAAGCTATCTAAGCACTGATCATATACAAGAAATATATCAACATAAAGGAGGGTTAGAAAGTAAAATGCCAAAGAAAATTTAGTTCTCTTCAATCTTTCTTCCCTTGACCAATCATAACTTTTGTTACAAAATTGACAATAGCAGATGCTGGCTGACCAGGATCCAGTTCTGCAAACAAATGGCAGGTATTGTCATTTCCACCACTTTGCTTCTTTGCCACAAAACCAAAAATTCTGTAAAAAACAAAACAAATGACATTAGCACTCTAGTTTACCAAATACTTGCAGCAAAATTGTATTTAGAAATATGATCATCAACACTTCTTCTATTTCTTTTAGCTCACATGAACTGAAAGATCAAGTGAGCTTTTCTGAGATCAAGTGAGCTTTTCTGATCACATTTTGTCTGGCATCAGTCTCTCCGTCCATAAACTTTTAACATTTTCAACTCCTTCTCAAGAACCACAGAGCTCAATTCAGCCAAACTTGCCACAAAGCATGATTGGGTAGAGAGGATTCAAGTTTGTTGAAATGAAGAGCCACATTCTTTTTAAGTGGAGATAATTAAGTATAAATTATGTAGCATCATCTAAAAATCTTTTCAAGAACCACTGGGCCAATTTCAAACAAACTTGGTACAAATTATCCTTCCAAAGGTAAAGGGGATTCAAATTTGTTCAAATGAAGGCCCATGCTCTTTCCAAAGGGGAGAAAATCTTCTAAATAATAGCAGGTCAATGATTAGTCATATTGATATGCAAGCATGAATTTAGGTTTGTTCAATTAAGGGGCCCTAGAAGAAGGGTGGGGCCATAACAGAAGATGAAAGTCTGATATGGGAATACACAGGAAATTAAATCAAATTCTTTTCTGAAATTCAAAATTAGCAGGACCACACTAAATCATATCAAAATGCAAATGTGCCCAAGTTAAATTCTGTTGATTCAATTTTTTTAATGCCCCCATGACTAAATTCGGGGGGTGGTGATATTGTTTTTGTCCTGTCTGTCTGAAACTTAAACCTTGCTCACAACTTTGGAATGGTGCGTGATAGGGCCCTCATATTTTCACTCCTGGTGATATCAAAACTTTTGACTTTGACCTTTGCCCTACTTTTAAGAAAACTTAACCTAGGCAATATCTCCAGAACTATTAAAGGTAGGGTTTTCATATTTAGTATATAGATTCCTATGGCAAGAAATTTCATTTGATGCCATGACATTTGACCATGTGACCTTGGCCTTGAAGTTTGACCTGAATTATAAAACTTTTACCAAAACAATAACCTTGCTCATATCTTTTAAAAGGTTAGTGATACATCTTTCATATTTCCTGTATGCATTCCTTGTGACAAGACCTTTCTTTTGGTACCAAAATTTTTGACCTTTGATTTTGACCTACTTTTGAGAAAAGTTAACCTAAGCAATATTCCCTGTGCTGTTTAAGATTTTGTACATAGATTCCCTATGGCAAGACTTTACATTTCATACCATGATTTCTTATCTTGTGAAATTGTAGCATGGTTATAGTGACCCTAGGTTGGGGCCACAATATAGGGTCAAAATTTTTCATGGGAATAAAAATTGCAAAAAATCTTTTAAAAATCACAATAGCTGAACAACACCAGGGCCAAGGTGACTCATGTGAGTGATGTGGCCCATGGGCCTCGTGTTAATTATCAGGTTAAACACTATTAGATGGGCTTATTTCTCAACAAATGTGCATCAATAAACATGCACTGGAGACATAGTCTTCATAACCACAATGCAGTACTATCAACATTTCTAAGTGTCATTTTTCTGCTACTCTGTGACAACTTACTGTTTTCCCTCTGGGTCCATCCCACAGTAAGTGACAGAAGATACAGGGTAATGTCTTCGAAAGAACAGTCTGGAAAAAAGACTCATTTGTTAGTGTGAACAAACAACTTTTTTCTATCACCTCAATTATCGTGTGTTTGTGTGAACCATCATGGTTTCATAAATTTCTAAAGCCAATGAATTTCCAAGATTACTCAAAAAATACATTGCTCTGATGGTCTTTATTAGAAAAATTGTACTTTGTTGATCATTTGATGCCATAGACTGACACAACCAAGAAAGCAACAAAATATGGCTATTCAATGAGAAATGGTAAAATCAAAGTGCATTTGGTGACAATGCAAATATCTACATTTAATGCAAGGTGAAGACTTTTTATCAAAATTGCATCTTTCTCAAAATATAGAAAATTTGGCCCTACAGAACAAAGGCTTTTACAGTATGTACTTTCTGCAGAAAGTTTCAAATTTTCCTCTTGTATTCCAACATAATTGATGCAGGTAGGCTTAAATCTTGTTGTGGGTACATATTTGGGTATGCTTTCACATCAAAAATATGTTTGAAATTCGGGTGACATAGGCTGTCCAATATACTACAAGAAAAACTTACTTCCTCTGGTTATCGGTGAGAGTGACACCCTGATTAGTCACTTACTTCCTCTGGTTATCGGTGAGAGTGACACCCTGATTAGTCACTTACTTCCTCTGGTTATCGGTGAGAGTGATATCCTGATTAGACACTTCCTCTGGTTATTGGTGAGAGTGAACCCTGATTAGACACTTCCTCTGGTTATCAGTGAGAGTAACACCCTGATTAGACACTTACTTCCTCTGGTTATCGGTGAGAGTGACACCCTGATTTGACACTTCCTCTGGTTATCGGTGAGAGTGATACCCTGATTAGACACTTCCTCTGGTTATCAGTGAGAGTGACACCCTGATTAGTCACTTACTTCCTCTGGTTATCGGTGAGAGTGACACCCTGATTAGTCACTTACTTCCTCTGGTTATCGGTGAGAGTGATACCCTGATTTGACACTTCCTCTGGTTATCGGTGAGAGTGATACCCTGATTAGACACTTACTACCCTGATTAGTCACTTACTTCCTCTGGTTATCGGTGAGAGTAACACCTTGATTAGACACTTACTACCCTGATTAGTCACTTACTTCCTCTGGTTATCAGTGAGAGTGATACCCTGATTAGTCACTTACTTCCTCTGGTTATCGGTGAGAGTGATACCCTGATTTGACACTTCCTCTGGTTATCGGTGAGAGTGATACCCTGATTAGACACTTACTACCCTGATTAGTCACTTACTTCCTCTGGTTATCGGTGAGAGTAACACCTTGATTAGACACTTACTACCCTGATTAGTCACTTACTTCCTCTGGTTATCAGTGAGAGTGATACCCTGATTAGTCACTTACTTCCTCTGGTTATCGGTGAGAGTGATACCCTGATTAGACACTTACTTCCTCTGGTTATCGGTGAGAGTAACACCCTGATTAGACACTTACTTCCTCTGGTTATCGGTGAGAGTGATACCCTGATTTGTCACTTACTTCCTCTGGTTATCGGTGAGAGTGATACCCTGATTAGACATTAACTTCCTCTGGTTATCAGTGAGAGTGATACCCTGATTAGACACTTACTTCCTCTGGTTATCGGTGAGAGTGACACCCTGATTAGACACTTCCTCTGGTTATCGGTGAGAGTGATACCCTGATTAGACACTTCCTCTGGTTATCGGTGAGAGTGATACCCTGATTATACACTTACTTCCTCTGGTTATCGGTGAGAGTGATACCCTGATTTGACACTTCCTCTGGTTATTGGTGAGAGTGATACCCTGATTAGACACTTACTTCCTCTGGTTATCGGTGAGAGTGATACCCTGATTAGACACTTTGAAGTGAACAACAGTCTGCTTTGGTTTGTGGTTACCATCGAATGTCTGCTTTATTGCCTTAGCAACAGCTTGGGGCCCAGTGAGGGACTCGGTATCCACTGAGTTCAGATACAGAACGTTGCAAGCTACAAAGTAATTTTTATATATCTTAAAATAAAAGCTCTACAATGTTATTAGAATACAATGGACCTCTCCATTTTTAATACTTGTATTCTGTTGGGTCATGGTTCAAAAATTACTTGCAAGACCTTTTCACTTTACTAAAGCAAACCAAATCATCCTGAATAACAAGAAATCAATCCGTCCCCTAGCAAAATTCCCCTTAAATTTTTACAAAGTACTGGTCAAACTGTCCCCGAATTTGGTTAAATAATGCCATGATTTTAGTCAATCCATCCCTTAATAGATTTTTTTTTTCATGATTAAATTAACATTGGTCAAATCATCCCAAGAATTGGTCAAGCCATCCTAAGGATTTTGGTCAAACCATCCCCAGGATTTTGGTCATTCCATCCCCTAAGAGATGTTTACATGGTAAATAACGATGTCAGAGTGACCCCAGATTTTGTTCTAACCATCCTCTAAGAGATAATTACATGTATATGATACATCATAATAAAAAATGTCACTGGAAATTAAAAATTTAACATGACAGTGTGTACAAGCTCTTACTGTGTTTTGACATGGTGTACAGGAAGGCACCTTGTAAAGTGATGATTCGATTGTGAATTTTGTCTCGGTAAATAACTTTACATCTACTTAAGACATCCTTGCATTTTTGTAACAATTATTATGTACCCACTGAAGGATTACATGCATGGGTCAATTTGATGACAGAGAACCTTGATAAACACCACGCCCTTGTGTTTTATAAAAGCTTGATTTAGGATTCTCTGTGGGTGCTTTATTTTTGTTCATACCTTGTATACATACTATAAGTAGAAACTCAATGAAAAGACAATCACATGATAAAAACTGCACATTATCCTACGATGATTATTAGAGGACTGATTGAAAAAGTCATGAAATTTAAGACACTGATATAAAAATCTATTAGGGAACAGTTTGACAAATGTTATGTTTATTACCAAGTGAAAATCTAGGGGACTGATTGACCAATGTTTATCATGCGAAAAATCAATCTATCATGTGACAAATTGACCAAAAACAGAGGATTGTTTGACCAAATTGGGGAGAGGAGGAGATTGACCAAATTAATTACCATATGAAAATCTATTAGGGGACTTGAACCACATTCAAGGGACTGCTTGACCAAATTTTGAGGACTGTTAAATATTTACCATGTAAAAATCTATTGAGGGGCAGTTTGACCAATTTTGGGGTCAGAATGACCAAGATCATTAACCTTACAATGCAATCCAATAAGTGACCGTTAGACCAAATTCCGAGAATGGAATGACCAAATATTTGACAGGGACAGTTTTGTTACGGAACAGATTGACTGGCACCCATTACAAGTACCTTGGTAGATATTGCAAATTATAAAAGAAAGATGTAAAAGGAATAGTGCCTGTTGCCACATACCTGCCCCCTGGGCAAGAAGTGCTGCAGCAGAACTTGGTATGTCTGGTGATGTTGGGCCATCTACATGATCGTGAATGGTATCTAAAATTTAAGATTTATAGATATTATTCCAATAAAATGAGCTACAAGCACATCTAAGGCAAAAATATATATATATATGTTGGTTTCCACTTTTGCCTCAAAATTTTTAAGGGTTGGTAAGTAGGTAGTGATCTTTTTTTATATCATAATTGAATTATTTTTTATTGATTTAGTATTCTACTATGCATAAAATATAGTGATTATCTAGTAATCGAATAAAAGTTATATGATGAATAAAAACATTTCTTCCACTGTACTGTAAACAAAAACTGTTTCTGTGTTTTGGAATCTGTCTAGTATTAGTGCATAATAAATAACTTAATAAGTCAATAATGATGACATTCGCAAAATCTGTGAGAATGGAAAAAAATGTCTTGGGGTCCGCAGAAATTTTTAGGATCGGTCAGGAAAGTGGAAACCAACATATATTTTTTTTTGGCCTAATACAGAGAGATGGTTCTGTATTATGAAAGATGCTGCTTCATAATTTTCTTGTATACATAGTCTTTCTATAAGTAGAGCACTACATACCCGGTTCTGGTAAAGCTAGTTTACATGGCAAGGCCAATGGGGTCAATGAATGTTGGTAAACTAAAGAAGCTAGGCTTCCTGTCAAAAGAAAAGACAATACATGTATCCACAACATTGGGCAGCTTTCTGTAGTCTCCCTTTACAAAAAGTGATGTAAGTTTTAGGTTACATAAACAAAAGCTTATTGCTACATTTGCAAGTGAACAGAGATTACCGAAAACAGGTTCATTGTTGCATCCTCTAAGTCTCACTCCTTTAGGGGTCGGTTCAATTAAGAAATGCCTTACGAGATCTACTGATGGGTCCCCAGACGACTTTGTCTGAACGTTAGCAGGGACAGTGGCTACCTTCAGAGCCAAACCAAAGGCTCCAGGGAAAGAATTGCTGTCTCTTACCACAAAGGTACCAGGTGGCTTATCCTTCAGTAATTGAATAGCTGTAAAACAAAAAATCTCCAAAGAATATTGCAATTTTCCCATATGTAAAATCACAAAAATTTCAGCATGTCAAATTATTTGCACTTGTGATATGAATATAAATTTTAGAAATTTTTGGACAAATAAGTATTTCTGTATTATCTGATCAACCCTCTGGAACAAAATCAGTTGAGTGCACATATTCATGACATTCTCTATAACAACCATTATTAAAGACCTACCTTCTTCTCTGGAGATGTTGGGTTTATACCAGAATTTCGATGTGTCCTTGACAAACTTTGGTGTAGCATGTGTAGCATCTACAGAGTCTGACAAAAGTAAATTAAATGCAAAGATGTCCATTTAGATTAATCTGAGAATTATTATTTCATTAAAAGCTAACTTTCATTGGCAACTACTTTTAATGGTGAATCAAAGACGGGAAAGACATTTGCAACAAGTAATATTCCCAGTTGATGCAACATATGCACCTTGTGAATGTACAAAATGACTGCTTCATGATAACATTTGCAAAAAATATGTGGTTGAGAATTTTATCTTGCACACAGATAAAAAGTAGTTTAGAGGATCCATAACCACATTAATAGAATCTTGGTGAATATGGAGTACATAATTATTCATTAATCGCTACATTAACAGTCCTTAGGAGATTTTTTTAAGTGTCTTACTATAAGACTACTAGTTCAGCATGTGAAGACTAATATACATACCAGCTACAGACGACAAGCTTCCTCGTCGTGAGAGCCCAAAGTACACGCTGGGTGAGCTCTGGCCAGTGACGGTGTTTGGACTGAGTGCTGCAGATTGTGACACATTGTTATTGGCAACATGGAGCTGATGTCTCAAGGTGTTCAGGGTCTCCGGAGAGTGGGGACTGAATGACAAGATAAACTCAGCAAATTAGGTATGAAGAATGGCAATAGATTATCCCATTGTTATTCTGTAGAATGTGTTTTGCTTTCTTATGGACAACTTATCATTTGCAGGTTTTGCTATTATTTCAAAAATGAAATAATCCTCTTGTTTCAGCACTGTATAGAACTTTCTTTTAAAACATCACTTGTGGAGTTCCACATATACAATTGCACTGTGTTGTACTTATTCCCTCGATATTCATTTAAGTATTTAAGGAGACAGAAATATAAATCATTATCCCAGCAAGATATTATTCCTAAACATCCACCCCCTCACCTTGCAGGACTTCGTGACCCGATGCCAGTTGAGAGCATTGGAGGACTAGAGGTGTCTATGTGCAGAGGACTCCTAGTGCCCATGTGTTGTTGATCCTCCGTTAGGTACTGCTGTTGATGCTGTTGATGTTGTTGATGGTTCGTTTGATAGCTCTGCTGTTGGTGACTGGTTTGGTAGTTCTGTTGATACTGAAAGTGTTGTCTCTCCATCGTTTGATTCTGTGATTGTTGTTCTCGTTGCATCATCTGGTGACTGTTATCTACACAAAGACATGAAAATTATTCCTCATTGTTGCCATCTTCACTTATACATGTTTTTTTTTTAAACTGTTCTTTTTTACCCACGGGTGTTTGACTGCCTTCCATAAATATTATCAAGACATTATATGTGTACTATGTCCAGCACAGAAATGATCAAATACCATTTAAATGAAATAATTATTCTCAACTTATAAATAATTACCAGTACATCCTCAAAGTGTAAACTAAAAATGTTCCCTCTTTTACATAAAACCCCAAAACGGTAGATAAAGGCGATGAACCCATTTCAGTTGTATTGAGAAGAATGACCCTTGTCTGTATACATTTTAGTGGTATTGAGAAGAATGACCCTTGCCTGTATACATTCCTGGAGTGACTGGGAAACTTGGCGTTGTAGCTGTGGGGAAGCTAGGGGTTGTAGATCTGTTGAGAGTTCCTACATTTGTAGGTGAGCCTTCAGGCTCCAAGGGCTGCATACCTGGTCCTATAGGCCTCAAACTGAAGCGGTCTTCCTCCACAGTACGTGAAGTCTTTGGTGTGGTGGCATAGGACTGCCCCTGAAACAGTGCAGGTTCTTACAAATGAGCAACAAACATTTTACTTTCTAAGTTTTGTCTATCACTATTTGACTAGATACAACAAATTGTGAAAAGATATCTCTATTCAATTATTCATAAAAACACTTATTAATATTCAGAATGTCTTACTAACATTCACGGAACATTTCCTTTTACCTTTGATGTGAAATTCTCTTATCCCACACAATCCAGGTAAAATTTATGCATGCACATTGGTGAAACACTTTGATAATGTTATATTTCAGTCTAAGGCCCAGAGGGTTTTGCAGATTTAAACATGTACCATTAATTATACTGTTTGCTAACCTTTGACTTTATGATGCATAATGTAATTACTGTTAATACGACCAGTGGTTAATACATGGGAATAATTTAAGAATATACTATTATTGATCCAATTTAATCAACTACCATGACCTTTTTAAAGTATGAACATTTTTAGCTGTTAAATAAACATATCTAGGGTGTGGAACATAAAACCTTTAAAAATAGCTTGCATGAATAAATTCATTTCCCATATAACCTTTAATGGTGTGGGCGTAAGTATTGAAATGAGAGGTCTCTATATTCTGAATGGAGATGTGCACATTTTAATGAAATGAATGGATGAGGAAATCAGTGAAAACTTAATAAGGTAGATGATGAATCTTTATGCAAAATATGCCACACATAAAGGCTCTACATGAGCATTCAACAAATCAATCCGAGATAACAAGGCTCCAAATTCCATCACATTATCACAGCTTATATTGAGTGCAAGCTCACACTCTTGTACTTAGTGCATGTTTTCATAATAGATTCAAGGTTTATTTTAAGGGCTTTGGGAAAACATACTAAGAGTGAGAATTCCTTCTGAGAAAATTAATATGGCTTTGCAAATTCATGGGCAAGTCATTGAAACCAGTCCTGAATTTTTCTCTGTCTTTCAGACAGTTTTATGTTATTCTTTGAGGAGAAAGAATTCTGTAACAAGTCATGAAATTGGGCGTTCAAAACACCTGTGAACAACCTCATTTGAGCAACAATGGGTGACTTACAGCCACTGTGTTGGGCATCTGTTGCTCCTGTTGCTGTTGGTAGTTGGTTTCATACTTCCGCGTCTCCATCCGCCTGGTGACAACATGCTCCTGGGTATATCCACCTGTCGTCTGCTGTGGTTGTTGATTTAGGACTGTGTTGTTGACAGCACTCAAAGACTGCTGCAGATCATCCAATTTGTTAGATTCCAGCAAATCTCGGTCTGTTTTGTATGATTTTTCTACAGTTCCTACAATGTCAGGCAAAAAACCATTCTTTACATTTTCAACAAAATTGGTATAATTACACAGAGAAATTTTTAACAAATCATCAAAAATATCTTTTTCTGCAAGTGGGTTTTCCAGTTAATTTTAAGATATTAGTCTTCATAAACAGTTAAAACTTTGTATGCAATCAATTAGTAAACTTCACAATTAGTGTCATACATCTTTATTGTTATTTTGGTTTTATGAAAGAAATGTTATAGATATTACTTTAAATTTCCAGATAATATTCATCATATTATCATTTGTCTACAGAATTTACAAAAACAATTGCTGAAACACATCAATCTTCAAAGTGGGTTGCACTAGGAAATCTTCATATTACCAGTTTGTGTTGAGCATGAGCAGTTGCCGAGGTATCAGGACTTGGCATGGTTTGACATTAAGCATGCAACAGTTCTTTCATTAAGACATTCCAGCTGGATGCATCATCCATACTTTTATACATCATGCAATAAATAACACATTCTTTTAATCTTAAACTCCTGTCTGCTATGTTGCTCTGGTCTGTAGTGGCTAAACACAGATGCTGCTGCCCTTAGCAGATACAGCAGACTGTTACCTCATCAGTTGGCAGTAATTAAAAGGGCAAGGTAATCAGTGATCATGTTCAACAATGATGATCAGTAATTCACAGTTTTACAGGGAAAAAAATATTACCTCAAGTTTGATGAGTCTCAGGAGTCACAACCCTTACCCTGGGGTAAGAATTACACTGTGTGTGTGTAATTTGTCATTTACTCTGCTGTACTACTGGCAAGCAGGAACACTCTTTACATTTCTCGCACTTGACAGGTTAGTATTTGCTGATGTAAAAACTAGTATGAATTCTGAATAATGGAATCCTCTCAAAGGACACCACTCCTCTCCAAAGTTGCTAGAACACATCACTGTTTACATGTGCAGTGTACTTACACCAAAGGTTCTTTAATTTAAAGAATTCTTTAATCGTTCTGCTAACTCTAGAAATGAAAACGTAAGTGTAGATTCTGATTCATTCATAATCAATTCTACAAAACAGAAATATGCCTTCTCACTCTCTTCATATATACCTTCATGTGACCTTGACCTAAGTCTTCATGTCAAAAGGTGTTTGTGTGTGTGTGCACATGTGTGTATCTGTCAACTATATACAACAACAATACGCATAATATTCTTGATTATACAGTTACAGTACACAAAATAAAGAGGAGGGACGGAATACAAAAGCAAGAAGGTCAAGAAAATGGGTACATTCAGAGGTCATGCAATGAAGTCTATGTACACGCACAATTGAGGGCATGCAAGGGATCATCAGAATGGAGATAATAGACAGCTCTGAATGACTGAGAGTCTACTTTTAAAACATTAGAAATCCCTAGAATGAGACAGATCTTATTCAGCTGAGAAAAAGGCAATTTTGAGACCAAACTGACTAGCATCATCCCAAAAATCAACAAGGACCTCCTAACATACACAGAATCACCCATCAATTAAAGCAATGTTGTTTGGTCATGAATACCTTTTTTTTAATGCACTTGCTTATAAAAATTAATTTTTTCTTTGTATCATGATACAAAAGCTATCATGATACCCATATTCAGCTGTTCAGTAAAGAGCATCTTTTGTTCTAGCCAAATTCTGTCTAAATACATACATGTAATTGAAAATGATAATTCTTGAGACCCCCCCCCCCCCCCAAAAGAAAATAATCACACAAATATTGACAAAACAATACATGTACTATGTTAGAACATTTCGGTTAAATTGTGCATGTTTTAGTGAGTGTCTTGTTCTAAAATGAAAATAAAATGAACCAAAAATGTACTGTGCAGATTTTTGTCTATGCTATCAAAATCTAAAATTAGCTATCAAAAGCAATCTAATACCTATGAACCTGGTCAAAATTATTCCAAATAAAGAAAAAAATCTAATTTTGAATCTATTGTATTTGAGATACAAGTGCTGTCCATGCTGGGCATGCTCTGAATCACCCACCCTTCCTATGTACATTTCAGTTCATAAGAGTAAATGGTCATTGCTTTACGGATAACATAAATATTTTGGGACCAAGTTGATATATGTTTTTAAAACTAACACAAATACTGTGACTAATATGAAAGAGAAATGATAGAACACCAGATATATGTTGTCACAAGAAAAAAGAAAAGAACAAGATTGAAAAATTACTGATAAGCCTCAATTTCAAACAGCCAATCAAATCAAGGGTAAAGGGTCCCAGGTCAAGGGTCATACCTGTGGGCACTGCTCCTGGACTGCGGTGTACATAGACCTCAGTTATATAATGAGATTTTTTCTTGCCTTCTGGTAAAGACGACTCATGAATTTCGGTGACTTTTGACTTAGTTGCTGCATGTCGAGGTAGGCTCTTGGTATTGTATTTGTCAGATTCAGAAGAAGAGAATGATCTCTGATTGGTGTGTCTCATCACAGTTGGCTCTTGAACTGGAGGAGTCATGAATTCCCTCTGAAATGTCTTTCGTTCAACTGGAGGAGACAAGCTAGCAGCAGATCGATTAGAATACCTATATGTACTTGTCTGATAAGTGGGGGAAAAAGGTCTTGGGCTACGGGGAGGGGTTGTAATGGTAATTTGACGAATGACAGGGGGCTGGATATCATCCTTACGGTCAAAGGTCACATCAGAGCTTTGCCTTAGTAGCTTCTGAGGGCCTTTTCCATCCACTGCACTATTGCTTAGAGTACGAGATCGCTGCATGAAGTTCTTACTACTGGATCGCAAAGGAGGGGAAATAGGGGCAGAAGCTGGCTGTAAAATGACCTTTGTTTGTAGTCCCCTGGTTGGACTTGTGGGCTTTGTTACTCTAGAATCGAAAGTTGAATCACCTGAGGAGAAAGTGCCTGGAGGTTTCTCTGTTGAGTATGTGTGAGTTCTTGACATCGAGTAGCTGTATCCTTGGGGAGGGGCAGAGGCTGGGCCATTTGACAGGCTGGAATTTTTCACACAGGCAGCTTCCTCTTCACTCTGAGCACGCTTTGTCATGTAGCGATTTTGGGCAGAGCGCAGCTCTTCTACCAGTTTCTTTTCCTGTTGAACCCGAACATCATCCTTGTAGTCCTTTTTATCCCTTAATTTTTTCTGCTGCTGTTGCAACCAAGAATCAGACTCTGGGACCATTTTTCCATTTTGCATGGTGCTATATGAAGATGACATATCAGATTGATAACGATTGTCATAATCCGTTTTATATGGGAGAGTGTTAGATTTAGGGCTGTCGAATTTACGAGCCATCTCTGGTGAGGTTGTATAACTAAATGCCTTAGTTGGCATGTATGGAGAAGATGATTTCTCAGTCTTCACTGTGTAATGTCTCTCCTCTTTCACCTCTCCTGGTAGTTTGTATGTAACTTCTGCAGATTGATGTGCCATTTTCCCATCCGGTCCTGTATGTGTTTCAAAGGTCCTGAATGTTCTAGTTTCTTTTGACATTGTGCTAGATCCTGACTTAGGACTGATCACTTGGTCATTTAGTAAATTACTCAAAATATCATCCAGTTGTGTTTGTTCGTCCAGAGGTGTAACGGACTGCTTGGCATTTGTAGAGTATGAAGTGTTGTAGCTCTGGGAACCATAGGACTTTGTGTTGTTATTACTATTCTGCATTCTTTTGGTGTCCATGCTGTATGAAGAGCTCTGTTCATCTTTCCTTAAGACATCTAATTAAAAAAAAACAAATTCAGTTCATGAATTCCAAGCAAAAAGGAAACATTTTATATTCAAAACCATGCACTCTTTATACACTGTAAGTCAACATGTTGGAAATCATTAATTGAAGAAATGATAATCTGAGTGTGATTATTGTAATAAAAGTACATAGCAGTAAGCGGAACAAAAAATGAAAATGAAAATAACTTGCATTAAACACATTGCTTGTATTAAGTGTTTTACTTTATTGGCATAGCTGATATGTTAGCAGCCTTGACTTTATAATCATTGTAGAACTTCTCACCTATTAATTACGTCATATAAAACAATAGTAGTAAATCCATCAAAAAATAAGCAAACAGATCCCAGATAAACTGCTACATTTATTCTCTTCAAAGACAACAAGAAGAGATGTGTTTATCATCACTTCATGTCTAAAGCAATAGGATAATTTGGCTTTACAACAAAGAATAACTTCTCAGACCTCAGAATAATTATCTTTTCTAAACGCTCCATCTTCTATGACAACAACTTTATTGACATGTGTATGTATGATGAGGTTCCTCGATATCAATCCACCTCTTTTTTGGAAAAATATCAACTACATTAAAGCTGTCGTTCGACTATGCCAAAATCTTACATTTTTCAAAATCACCAAGACTTTGTTATGAATCCATGTGGCTTTCTGCTTTTTTTTCTTAAATGATCACCAAGATTTCTAGTTAATGGTGTGAAGACTACATAACAAATCTGAGTGGGTGGCTGAAATATAAGTTTTGAATTAAATAGATGTAACTTTTAATCCCCTTGCCTCTGTGAGAACACGCTGTATCTTGTGTAACTAGGTACAAGATTTAAGCCAAATTTTCTGATTTTTGTGTTCGTACCTTGGTTCACATTTATTTTCAAGTTGAAATGTAAACAATCAAAGTCACCAGAGGTCCAAAGTGCTCATGTTGTGAGCAAATTCCCCATTTTCCTTTGTGAAGCTCTTGTTGGATAAAATGATAAAATTCTCAGAATGTTGCTCAAAGAGAACCATTTCAAGATCAAAGTTTACTACACTTTTTCTTTAAAGAGAGTTTAAAACAGAAAAGCATTTATAATTTAGCAATTATTTAAGACATTGCTTCCATTTAAACCTATTAACCAAGACATGATTTGATCCATTTCCAAGAATTTTCCGAAATTGTTTAAAAAGTAATCATGTCATTTTTCCACAAGAACATTTCCAATACTCTTTTAAATCAGGAGACTTACTGTTCAAGAAAATTCTGCCAACATTAAGATAACATAACTCTTGGAGAGAAAAAAAAGATAGAAATTTGTACTTTTCTAAAAGTCTTGACAAATGAAGGCTGTTTATTTCATAAATATTAAAGATCAAGTGACTAGAATGATTAACCCTTTGATTAAATACAAGTAATTCTTTTTAAAACATGATGAAAACCTAAGAATGCCACTCAAGGCTTAATTCATTTATTACTCAGGAAAACATAAATCAAAGAGATATGTTGTGGATGATGTGGCACTCAATAAGCCAATTTTGTGTAGGTGGCTAGTATCAGTTACAGCAAATATCCCAGAATAGGATGAAGGCAATCTGCATTGCTTGTTCTTATCAAACTTTGAAATAAACTCCCACTAAAAGAAACACATCTCCATAATTCTCCCGGTCATCAAATAGCCATAACCCTTTATCATAGCCTCCATTACTTAGCCTGCTGGATTTCTCATTGTTCCAAAGTAACCCTAACAACTGCAACAACTTGCCGTGAGCTGAGCATCAGTCAAGGTTGCTTACAAATGACCAGATCATTGTTTTTTTTGTCAGGAAGAAAACAATAAATACAGATGCATACACAGAGCTGGATCCCCCACACTTCCTGATGGGATTGAGCATGACAGATTTATGATGAACAATATTCTAGCTGTTCTATGATTGCAACCACTGGATGTGGGGGAACAGGTAGCTGAGATTTAACAGGGATCTCCAGAATCTGATGTATAGTGAGAAGAGACAAACCAATTCTTTGCTATGATAATATTTGTGCAAACACCACATTTTGTTGATAATGATTGATGGTGACGCTTTACATATTTTCAGATTTTTATTACATAGTCACATCTGTCTTTGCACCACCCTGTACATACATATATACAATTTTCTGCTGAATGTATAACAGTAAATTTTCCTCTCAATTGTTTTCTGTGATAGTTTTCCTTCATTTAGTGACTACTGTCAATTTACTCACCACTGTGCAATTGTACACCTGAATTTTTTTACTTTCTGACATGATAGAATTTCTGTCAAATTACTGTTTTCTTTTAATATCTTTCAATAAATAATTTTTGAAAATGAATACAACAGTTTTAAATATTTTGTTTGATTAATTGAGAATAACTTAAATTTAATAAAATACAGTGAAGAAACTTGGAACATTTGACCTCTCAAAACTTTCGGTAGGGGCCTAGTTAAAGTTTTACTGTATATCAAAAAATCTTCCTGTAAATTGTTGGAGTATGTCGAGAAAAACAAGAAAAGTGACAGTTGGCCTTAAATTGTTATTTACATTTCAGAAATATTGGCATGTTAGTTGGGTGTTTGTCATACAGTGGGGTTGATATACTAGGTTTTTTATCCTGGGATCCATGGCAACCTGCCAGATTGGCAGCAACAGGATGTTCAGGGCTCATCTTCGTCAGCTGTGTACATTCAGGATTTAGAGATTTTTTTCAGAGATTTTTTTTTGGTATTCCAGTGGCTTTATTTCTTCCTCAGATCTACCTTATCCTTAAAAAAAAATCTGTATGTGCAAATGACTAACACTGGTAGATTTAATTGCATTTGGATACTTGGTTTAAGCAAAAGATAATTTCAATACATGTATAATAATATGAATTTTTTTTCTCAAAATAACAATTTTTTGGGGGTATAGAAATGGGCAATTACAAGATATTACAACATCACGGATGCCAGTATAGGTTGATAAGAATGAGGATGGAGTCCTAAGTAAATATTTTATACATGCGTCTGATGTTTAAGGTTTGCATTATAACATCAAAACCAAAGTTGCAGTTCTATCATATTTGAAATCTGATAAGCAGTTATTGCATATCTCAAGTCAGTGTTGCCCTGTAGCAGCCGTTCATCAGTCAATTATGATTATCAATACATCCTATTTATATAAGTTACGAGCTATGACAACGGAACTGAATCTTGGTGATAGATAATCTTTTTTGTTCAGTCAAATACATGTAATCCTTTATACAGCTTACTTTATGACAGTTTACAATAAAAATAAAATAATCATAATTCATCAAAAATACCTCTATCAAACCTATGAAAGTTTAATCAATTAATGCTCTTTCCCAATAAACTCAAAGAATATCTAGGACCATGAAATTCAAGATCAAATGATTGTACATAATCAAGAGACACATACTCATAATCAGACAATGTAATAGAGCATGGTTAATTATTTACAAATTATTCATGTATCCCAATATTTATGATGATATATAGATTAATTCTATAAAAAAATATATGCTACTGTATCAATAATCATTAGCTGAGGAACTGTAGCTCTCTGAAGGAATAATTGGACAAACTAGAGAGGAACAGATCTACCCATTAGAAAAACCATTGATTTTTATAAAAGGTGGAACTAGCTCTCTAAAGGAATAATTGGACAATCTAGAGGGGGACAGATCTACCCTTTATAAAAACCATTAATTTTAATAACAGGAGGAACTGTTGCTCTCTGGTCTATCCAATTTTTTTTTTCAAGAAAGATACAATTCTGCAGCTTCTGTATGGTCATAAAGCAAATGCTAGTAAATATATACATACAGTTAGTACTATTGTTATCATTTTTATAGCAAATATCAATAGATTGAAATAAAAAATTTCTTACCAGATCTACCAAAATTCAAATTCCTCTCAGGCATTTTCTCAAAAACTGAATTGTTTTGTCTTCCCTTTGTCATATAATAATCTTTAGTTAATTACTCAACATATCATAATTCACCACTCCAGGCTAAAGTCAATCTCTAAACCAGCTAGGCACAAAAATAAAAACTTCAAAGGAAAAAAATATTCCAGGTTCACTATGACCACATACTTTTTTCCCTCCCTGATACAGAAGATTTAATATATCCTAGCTGTTCAACTACTCTAGTGTAATATTCCAAGGCAAAGTGGGTTTGCTGAGTTTACCTTTGGCATCTTGAAGTGATTACTCCCCAGTGGGGGAACATCTGATGGCAAAGAAGCAGGGAAGATGGTAGAGACACATGTATATGTGATGATTTTATCTCATTTACCGTAAATGCTCCAATTGTGGTTCACACTCAACAGCGGAAATTGTCTTATCAGAAAAAAAACCCCTGAGATAAGGATAATATTAATTCACACTGCTCCCCCTTCAAGTAAAAAACATGCACCCCATCTATAAAAAAAAACAACCAAAAAACACACCAAAAAACACCCAGAAATACCAGAAATACAAGTACTACAACTCAGTTAATGGTTTTTGGTTTCAAGTTGTTTAGACTAGATTCAGTACCAGGTGGTCACTAATTGCACAAGAAATCCTTTGTAAATATTTGTAAGGACTAATGACTACCAAGGCTACAAATACTTACACAGATAATTCATTACCAGCAATCATTCTGGTAAATCTTCTGTGAATTAACAATATTCAAATGAGTGGTCATGTACTGCATGAAATCATTTTGTTGAAATTAGCCTGACCACCGGGTAATCGTAAGAAATTTCATCCCCGCCTGTCTCAGGCGGTCAAGTAGGCTGTAATTTCCAACCCTAATCCAACATGTGAGTTATGGTATAAACATTGAAAATTTGTACTGCTGTAGTCCTTGAGAAGATGCGTATATACATATAACATACAAATATACGTACATACCAAGAATAACCCATGAGAGCTCGAAAGCTTTTTTTCAACGGGGTCCTTTGATGCATGGATGGTTGTTGGCACTAGAGGGTCATTATGTGAGAGGAAACTGGAGTACCTGGAGGAAACCTACATGTCCAAGCGGGAAACCACCATACCCTCTCACATACAACCACTGCCATCACGGAAACCACCATACCCTCTCACATACAACCACTGCCATCACGGAAACCACCATACCCTCTCACATACAACCACTGCCATCACGGAAACCACCATACCCTCTCACATACAACCACTGCCATCACGGAAACCACCATACCCTCTCACATACAACCACTGCCATCATGGAGATCGAACTTGGGTTGCAGCAGTCAGAGGCGAGTGGGCTACCTCCACGCTACCCGAACACATGATGGATCCATACCGAACTAGGAATTTGAACCCTCGTAGTTATTGAGGAGATTTTCAGAGCATTTTCCTATGTATTCAAACTTCTATTAAGGCCTGAACCTGAACCCAGAGATGATGGTGGGAATAGATTTGAATCAACACTACATGATTGTGTTTTCATTTTAATTTAACAAACTGTTCCCTTGCTGTTCTTGGGAAGATTTTTAAAAAGTATTTTCCTATACACTGTATATTCCTATGTAAAATTTTGAACCCCTTATTGTGGCCTTGCTCTGACCTCAAGGGTCATGGTATAAGCAAAATTGAATCTACACTACATAAGGATACAAACTCGTACATATCATTTTGACAAATTGTATAGACTTGTGGATTTAAGAATATTTTCTATGAATGTTCCTATATAATCCAGTGTAAAATTTTCAACCCCTCTTGTGGCCTTGAACTCTAATCCTGGGGGTATTTGTGTGAACAAACTTGAATCCACATTTCATATAAATGCTTACATATCACCTTGACATATTGTGCCCCTGTGGTTCTTAAGAATTAAAACAAAAATAACCTTACTACCCTGCCCTAACTCCAGGGGTCATGATGTAAACACGCTTCTGTCTAATGCTACATGACAATGCTTGCATATTAATTTGACACTATGCCTTAAAAAGAATAATTTTCCTTTGAAATCCTATGAATAACTTTGAATTCCTCTTGTGACTCCACCCTATGCCCAGGGGTCTTGGTGTGAACAACCTTGAATCAACATTACTTTATAGCACTTTAATTTGACATATTGCTTAAAGATTTTTATTAATTAAATCCTTCTTCTGGGCCCATCCTGAAATTGGATGTCATTGCTTGAACAAAGTTGAACTTTCATTATCAAAGGAAGCTTTAATACAAAATTTAGCGTTACTGGTTTAGTGGTTTTCAAAATGATGTTTAAAATATCACACCTTATTTTCAGGTTTTTTTAATTATCTCCCCATTAGATCTGGGCATGCCCTTGCAATTGAACAAATTTGAATTTCCTCCACCAGAGGATGCTTTGTGGCAAGTAACATTCAAATGGGCTCAGTGGTTCTGGAGAAGTCAAAACTGTTAATGATGGCCATACCTACATAGAAACATGCAGATGGCAGACAAATTTTGGTCAGAAAAGCTCACTTAAACCTCCAGCTTCTTCTGTTATAGCTTCTATTAGATTATCATATATCAACCATTGGAAATATTTTGGATAAACATTAGGCTAAAACTGGGTCTTAGTGTCTCTGGCTCTTTGATGCAGAGAGAGAAACTGGTACTAAATCTTCAAGTGCCATGATACCAGCTATTACTAATATATAAAAGATCATTTATGAAATATGAAAGAATTTGCATTGTCACTTAAAATTACAAAACATTTCTTAACCACTTGAAAATCAAAAGGAAATTCTAAGGAGGCAATTTGGGTGCAAGTTGTAAATTAACTGGGTGGGCATAGCCCACATAGCTCAGGTGCAAGTTGTACACTGGGTGGGCATAGCCCACATAGCTCAGGTGCAAGTTGTACACTGGGTGGGCATAGCCCACATAGCTCAGGTGCATGTTGACAATATAAGGCTATCAATAAAGGGGCTTTGATTTACCAAATAAATATAGTAAGGGTCTAGAGTTATGTGGAAATGTGACAAAATCTGGCCAATCACTGGAATATATATGTGTTGCATTCAGCCTCCAAAACAAGTAAACAAGAGTAGTTAGTGGTAAGCATCTCTAAGTGCAACTTCCTTGCAAATTATGACTTAGTCTTGGGAATGGGACAAACCTACTCTAACAAGAGGCCCCCAGGCCTTATCGGTCACATAAGCATTAGTTAAAAGTATCACTAACCCCAAGGGCTGCAGAATCCATAATAATTTTTAAGAGTGACTAAGGTGACCTAAAAACTTTAACCTGGTAAATCAACCAAAAAAAAGGTCATACTCATATACAAAGCAAAGATGACTGTTAACATCTCTAGATTTATAGAAGTTTGGTCCAGGGCCTGTAGTTATTTAGGAATGTGACCAAATTCAAACCCACTCCAAACACTATTACCTGGTAAGCACCTCAATACAACAGACCAAATTCAACATCTGAAGCTAAAGTATATACATCCCTACACTTAACTTCCATGCAAGCTTGGTCCAGGGAGGATCTATACCAGCTTAGGAATTAATAAAAAAAAACTTTTAGAAGGGACACTGATGCCTTGGCCAGTGGAACACATGTTCTTCTTGAAGTCATAAAGTTTAGTTAAACATTTTCAATGAGTCTACACCAGTCTGCATATCCATTGCTGCTGCAGACATTTTGTATTGAGAATTTTACTATGGAGCACTTAATCACCTTCATCACCCCCTGCCACAGAAGAATCTTAATTAATTTGATTTAGGGACTTAAAAGAATCTCATTTAGTGCATAATTAAAATCAAGTACAATCCTAGTTGTCATTTCTATGAAGCATAATCATCAAAAGCTTTAAACAATATGTATGCTCAGTGCACATATTTTCAGCTTCATTTAAAGTACAAGTACTAAGTCATTTAGTACAACACATAAAACCCATGTACCATTTCGTTAAACTGAATGAATGACTCGTGCCATGAGAAATGCCTCAATTAAAATTCTAAAACCCAGCAAATGGTATTTATAGTATTGGCAATCTAAAAAGTAAAAAAGGGGAACTTCAATTATGATGCCACATTTTCAAAGATAATTAAAATTCCAAAACACAAATAATTTCACTTCAGCTATTACCACTGGTTTTAAAAAGTATAAAAAGTTTTAAAAAGTATAACTGTCATTCAGATACTTTCTCAGATCTATCTATTAATTGGGACAGTTAAATTGTGGAAGAATTATTCGAAGGCAAAAACAGAATCTTGCAGTAAAAAACATAAAAACTGAAGAGGAAAAACAGTGCTTTCATCTTCCTTATTGTATTTAACTACTGGTTTTTCTTTTTGGAATGAAATGAAAAAAAATTAATTTGGACAACTAAACACCACGTTCGAATATTTGGGCACTTCATTTGATCTTGAGTTGATTCAATTATTTCTTTCCTACGTAGTAAAATTCTTGCTTTAAGAGTGTTAAGTAGAATCACACAACAGGAAGTCGTTCAGCATGTAACAGGTCGCACCCAAAGTGTGTAACTTTACTAGAATCCATGCCATTGATAATCAAACTAATAATACAATGTTGTGTTTCATTGTGTTTCCATTCTTAGCCTCACTAAGCATAGAGCTCACTTTGAAATGAGATCTGCTTTGAGATAAAAAAGACTGTGCTTCTTTAATTTAAACATCCGTGATCTCTCTGAAAACAAATTTGGGAAGAAAAGATGCTTTTGCCAGAAAGACATGGATACTTGGAACTTCAAAAGCAAAATCTAAGTCAGCATGGTTAAAATAATTTATATGGAACTTTATGCTTTATAATTTCACATAATATAATATCCAAATATTTTTGGAAGAGTTGGGAACTGCTATTAACTGTTTGGGATCAAATTATTTAAGTGTTGGATAAATTAAATTCTCCGGTTCTTAAAATCACACAGCTTGAAATTACTCATCCCAAGTAATGCACATTCTACGTACACAGCCCGCTTGCTTAGCACAATATTTCCCTATTTTTAGCACATATAATAGGTTGAGATATCATCAGAGAGGAATGAGTGGTGTTCATTCTAAGGAGTGCAATGACTGTTCATGAAGATCTGGAAATTCAGAATAGTAATAACAGACTCAACAATGGTTGTGGAAACTCTAATGATGAATGTACATTTGAGTCAACAAAAATCTTACTTTCAATTTTTGAATATCCATCAATGTATCTCGACTCCTGACCTCCAAGCTCATCTGCATTGTCTTCAACAGGCACTGTAACATCTGACTTAAAGTCAGTCACTGAAAATGAAAGAAATACACATAAATTTTCAATTTCAACATCTAAAATTTGATATGAAGCTTGCAAGGACCATTAGTTATTTTTTTTAGTATATCTTCTACATCATAATATCATAATCAAACTGTTAACATTTGTTAAAAAGATGTATCATGATGCTTGTGGACTACAAAGCTCACAAACACAATATCGCACTGTATGTACAACACAGATTTCAATGAAGAAATCAGACAAACCTGGAACAACAGCATCTTGATTTGGCCCAAACACAAATTCAATTTTTCCATTGTCTGGGAATCTTGGATCTAAAAAGAGATACATAAACAGATAGTAAAGATAATTCAATTACAAGACAGTCACATCTTGAATTATTTGAATTTTGTTTTCTTTTACAATTTGCAAGCATGATTTGTTGTATATAAAAGATTTTTATGCGGCTATCATCAATATTTTTACATCTTCACAAATAGATCTGAGTAGCATGACTTGTGAACATGGCAAATTTTTTTTATTGGTAACTGACATTGAAATAAACAGGAAATAAACACAGAAACAGGTAATTCATACCTCTCTCTGCATCATCTAAATCCTCCTTGCTAAACAAGAGGTTGTAATTGGAAATAGCACAGGTATGGAACTGGCATTTCCAGATTGGGTCCTTATGACCCGAGTTAGCTCTGTGGTAACAATTAATCATTATGTCCCCTCTCAGAGGAATTCCCGGGGAAATGGAAATACACACTTTCTGCATCTGGTCTGTGACATTGCTGTAATAGAAAGTTATACAATGTAGTTTCAAATTTTGTGATAGTCAAGGAGATGGAGAAGCATGATTCAAAACCATTGTACAGAAAGCAGTCTAAAAATCCGGAATCCCTATCAATACAATCACTGTGTGGTAACCTCAACGGTCACACTGTTTGGACAACATGCAAATGTTGTCGCTAGGTGCACTAGACACCAAGGTAAACTTTGTTTTTAATGATTGTGATGCTTAACTGACTTTGCCAATTAAATCTAAATAACAAAGAATTAAAGTGAATGTACAATTACTTATGCTGTTAAATGGATATTCGGCCGATTTCAACAAGAATCCAGTTCTCCTCGTGTGTTTTGAAAAAGACTTTTTAAAAATATCACATAAGACATCAAAACAAACTAACTTTTTTTTTTTACATAGGAGTAAAATTTGAATCCTTAAAGGATATATCAGTATATCTGCCGAAAGTGTTGGATGCAAAATCAGTGATGTATAACATGAAAACATCCATGATTGACACTATTCAGGTTTTGCTGTTACAGTTTGGATATGAATGAGTACGGTTTGGATATGTGTCCCAGTAAATTGTTTGTACGGTTTGGATATGTGTCCCAGTAAATTGTTTGTACGGTTTGGATAAGTGTCCCAGTAAATTGTTTGTACGGTTTGGATATGTGTCCCAGTAAATTGTTTGTACGGTTTGGATAAGCCTGATTTATTTCATTAATTCATTTTTTAGTCCTATGATGAACCAGTTCACTTACTACCATTGCACATTTGGCGGTGACTTTTTTGTTGATGTTACATTGACCACACCGTAGCTATCCACAGGGACCAAATATTTTAAGTTAGAAGTCGGGATGTAAATATATCTTCTGGCAATCTTGGATATAGAATACATAATTTTCTGAATATACTTGATTGGCATAAAGTGCCTAATGTTTAAATTCATATAACCTTACTCCACAAAAGTACATTTCTTATTTAAACACATCATGACATATAAATCAAAAGAACATGAAATAATCCTGTTCTTGTCACCCCCTTCCCACGTCGCAAATTTTTGAGGGATTTTAATTTTGCTATTTGGTATTCTAACGTAGAGTTCCAATGGAGAAAATTACCCCTTTCCTCAGCTGTACTTTGCAACTGGCCATCATTAATAAATGTTTGTGTGGTCCAATAATGCAGTAGCTGCAGAAATGTAGCTCCTTAGGACAGACTAAAGAACTACAGATCCACCCCTTTTAAAAAAGATATTTTGCTTGCTATTTTCAAACAAAATTCTGTTACTGCCTCCTAGGTATATGACACTCTAAGTCTTGTCTTTTTTCGTGCATATATTGAATTTAAATTGATATTAAAGTAATTTAGACCTAGGACTTTTTGTAATGGTCTTATACTGAGACTCAAAATCATGAAATGGACCATAAATCGTGTCAGAAATCATAGAAATATTCTCTATCTGTCATCCAATGCCCAATTTTGTCTCAAATTTTGCCCTTACATATTTTAAAATAATGATTTTATCTTGCATGGCAGTTGAAGGATATTCATCCATTAATGTATCGCAGAGTTTTCTGTCGAAGTGACATTTTTTTAATTAAAAAAAAAACCCAGAATAAAAACAACCTTATCTTCTGTTTACTTACATCGGATATCACCCAAACATATTGTGATCGTCACGGTTACCATAAAATGATAATATCTGGATTCAGTTACACAAAAGTTACCAGCACTTCCAGTTAAAACTACATGTATGTATGAGTTAATGGCATGATAACAGTTTCTCTAACTGCTGTTCTTTAACTAACGTTTGTCCACAACCCAGTTGCACAAAATTGAGTTAACTGACAGGTAACACCTACTCAATGCTATATAAATTTAATGGCAAGTTAACTCTCTGATAAAGTTAAGTAACCTTATCAGTTAACTAACCACACTGCAACTTGATCCCAGAGAAAGCATGACTTCAGACTTTCTGTTATGGTGTACTTTTCTTATTAACCTCTAGAGCTTTGCTAATCTGAGATTCCTCTGACTCTTACCCCCACTTTTAAATTGTGACATGTCACAATATAAAAGCAATGGTAAGTCAGAGGAATCTCAGATTAGAGCTTTGCATGAGCACTAGTACTTTCCTGTACAAAACGTTTGGTGGTAATGGTCACCTTAATAGATATATAAGGTGTTGCAATGCTGTTACATATTTTTCCAGCAGATTCCAAAGGTACCATGGCTTTTACTGAGCCATAAAACCCCACACTGTAAATGCTCAGGGGCTACTTTAAATCAACTGTGATATTCAATAACCTATAAAGAAAGATCAATAATATATGAATGGCCAATGCAAACCTTTCCTATTCTAATTAACCAGCAGTCTAATACTCATCCATGTTAAAATGAAGCTGAAGTATAATTTAGCCCTGTCAGGATTAGCCTTTACTAAAGTCTAGATATTAGGGTGTGGGAACAACCAGGCTTTGTGTCCTTAAGTGTCAGCATAGTTCAGTAGTAATGGTGGGATAGTGAAGTTTTATTACCTGTGGTTGTAATCTTTCTTTTACTTTCAATGTGGTTTTTTTTAAATTGAGTCAATATGTCGAAACCTTAAATTGAGTCAATATGTTGAAACCTTTTTTTTAAATTGAGTCCATGTGTTGAAACCTGCTTTTTTAAAAATTTAGTCCATGTGGTTGAAATCTGGTTGTTGTTTTTTTTTTAAATTGAATCCATGTGTTAAAACCTGCCTTTTTTATATTGAGTCCATTAGTTGAAACTTGTTTTTATTTTCAATTGAGTGTAAGTGTTGAAACCTGTTTTTTTTAATTGTTTTACTTTCAATGTGGTTTTTTTTTTTAATTGAGTCCATGTGTTGAAACCTGGTTTTATAAATTGAGTCAATATGTTGAAACCTTTGTCCATGTGGTTGAAACCTGTCTTTTTTAAAAAAAATAATTGAATCCATATGTTGAAACTTGCCTTTATTATTAATTGAGTCGTGTTGAAACCTGTTTTTTAAAAATTGAATCCATGTGTTGAAACCTGTTGTGTTTTTTTTTTAAAAATTGAATCCATGTGTTTAAACCAATACACTTTAAACTATAAACCCATTCCTAGTTGTATATGAATAACTTTATAAAACATGGGATAGAATAACATTTTATATAAACGATTCTGCCTTCTCGCTACAGTGTTCCAAGAAATGTAAGTCACCTGATGGTGCTTTATTACAGAAATACGACTCCAATCTAACAGACAGACACACTACACAGTCATCCCTATGTCCCTGTCATGCGTTGCAGGTCATACAGTTGGACTAGCAGTAACTATTCTGTATAGTCAGTTTGTAAGGACATACGGACGTGTTAATGATTTTGTATTCTACTTACTAGACACCAGATGTGAATACTGGCTGCATGCTCTGATACACCGTGATGAAAGGTCGACACCCACCACGACTGTCAAAGTTTGGGACGCCATGCATTACTAAGTGATGGAGGTAGAGAGGGTTTGAATTTATCTTTATTGCACCCGAAAGGAGCCCTGAAAAGTACTCTATGTACCTGAGAAAGAGAGAAAAAACATCATAAGGCACAATACATTGTGTTCAGAACTCTTCCATAAAAAAATAGTTTGGAATGTATTCAGAATGCAGTCCATAAATATAGTACTTAGTTTACAAAACTAGAACATGAAGAAAAAAATTAAGGCAGATTCAGAATAATTTTCAGTACAATATTTTTCATGGATAAGTAAATAATCTAAATGATCAGTTAAGACAATGCTGGTTTACTTTTAAAATGTCATTTATAGAATTCAAAATAAAAGAACTCACCTTCGATGGGAAGGATTTTTAAGTCCACCGAGTTTATCCTCATAGAACCTGTTTATTGCCATTCGGTCCAAAAGTTGCTCTGAGCTGCAACATATAATGATCACAATGACTGATTGGATATGAATTACTCACATATCATCAATTACTGAAGGACCTGACTTGCCTCCAGTTTTACTCCACATAGTCCTATCTTTATACTAATTAATATACGGTAGACACCCAAGAGATCAAATACTTGGCAAGCACAGGAAACAGATCCAAATTACAATATAGGTATATGCTGTGTAAATGGATATTATGTACATTGTTACATAATATGTATAAATACCATGAATTAATTCTATATTCCTGCTCAAACATTGTCACCATGTCAAAATGACACATAATATTTGCCATATAACATAAATATATTCTCTCTCATATAATGAATAAAAAAAAATATAGGTCACAATGTGCAAATCATCTTGCTTTGATGTTAACAAGACTTTGTAAGACAAAAAGTTCTATATAACAGACAAAAACTCCAGTGATTCTATAATCCTGCTCATTCAAGTGTGAAAGCAATGGGTAGAAGCCTATGCTCCAGAAACTGTCACTATGTGTAGCTGGGCAAGTTTTGGCTTACAAACTCTCTCTATATAATCCTGAAAGAAAATCTAAATTTTTCTAAAAACTTTGCAGTTTTTGAAATGCCAAGACTTTCCAAAGATAAGGTGAATGTTTTACAGAGATGTTACTAACAGGTATATCCAGAAGTGTTGTAGCAGAGGTAGTAGTAACAATCCAGAAGTGTTGTAGCAGAGGTAGTAGTAACAACCCAGAAGTGTTGTAGCAGAGGTAGTAGTACAACCCAGAAGTGTTGTAGCAGAGGTAGTAGGAACAACCCAGAAGTGTTGTAGCAGAGGTAGTAGTACAACCCAGAAGTGTTGTAGCAGAGGTAGTAGGAACAACCCAGAAGTGTTGTAGCAGAGGTAGTAGGAACAACCCAGAAGTGTTGTAGCAGAGGTAGTAGTACAACCCAGAAGTGTTGTAGCAGAGGTAGTAGGAACAACCCAGAAGTGTTGTAGCAGAGGTAGTAGTAACAACTCAGAAGTGTTGTAGCAGAGGTAGTAGTAACAACTCAGAAGTGTTGTAGCAGAGGTAGTAGTAACAACTCAGAAGTGTTGTAGCAGAGGTAGTAGTAACAACCCAGAAGTGTTGTAGCAGAGGTAGTAGTAACAACCCAGAAGTGTTGTAGCAGAGGTAGTAGTAACAACCCAGAAGTGTTGTAGCAGAGGTAGTAGGAACAACCCAGAAGTGTTGTAGCAGAGGTAGTAGGAACAACCCAGAAGTGTTGTAGCAGAGGTAGTAGTAACAACCCAGAAGTGTTGTAGCAGAGGTAGTAGTAACAACTCAGAAGTGTTGTAGCAGAGGTAGTAGTAACAACTCAGAAGTGTTGTAGCAGAGGTAGTAGTAACAACCCAGAAGTGTTGTAGCAGAGGTAGTAGTACAACCCAGAAGTGTTGTAGCAGAGGTAGTAGTAACCCAGAAGTGTTGTAGCAGAGGTAGTAGTAACAACTCAAAAGTGTTGTAGCAAAGGTAGTAGTAACAACCCAGAAGTGTTGTAGCAGAGGTAGTAGGAACAACCCAGAAGTGTTGTAGCAGAGGTAGTAGTACAACCCAGAAGTGTTGTAGCAGAGGTAGTAGGAACAACCCAGAAGTGTTGTAGCAGAGGTAGTAGTACAACCCAGAAGTGTTGTAGCAGAGGTAGTAGTAACCCAGAAGTGTTGTAGCAGAGGTAGTAGTAACCCAGAAGTGTTGTAGCAGAGGTAGTAGTAACAACTCAGAAGTGTTGTAGCAGAGGTAGTAGTAACAACCCAGAAGTATTGTAGCAGAGGTAGTAGGAACAACCCAGAAGTGTTGTAGCAGAGGTAGTAGTACAACCCAGAAGTGTTGTAGCAGAGGTAGTAGGAACAACCCAGAAGTGTTGTAGCAGAGGTAGTAGTACAACCCAGAAGTGTTGTAGCAGAGGTAGTAGTACAACCCAGAAGTGTTGTAGCAGAGGTAGTAGTAACAACCCAGAAGTGTTGTAGCAGAGGTAGCAGTAACAACCCAGAAGTGCTGTAGCAGAGGTAGTAGTAACAACCCAGAAGTGTTGTAGCAGAGGTAGTAGTAACAACTCAGAAGTGTTGTAGCAGAGGTAGTAGTAACAACCCAGAAGTGTTGTAGCAGAGGTAGTAGGAACAATCCAGAAGTGTTGTAGCAGAGGTAGTAGTACAACCCAGAAATGTTGTAGCAGAGGTAGTAGTAACAACTGAGAAGACAATCAGCCTTTTCTGGAATCGTTTCTGGACCACCAGATCTACTAACGATTGACCCTGCAGAGGCTGACCTAAAGTTACCACCCCTAGGGAGGACCATTAAATTTCAATGAACACTTTTAATATCAATAAATAAAAATTCTAATGAAATGTTTTGTGTTATAAAATTGAAATAGCATTTAATTTTTGCAGTCAGGCATTTTTCCCTGGTCAGTTAAATGGGTCTTTATCTTGCATGTGGCAGTATAAACAGTTTACAAAGTCAGTCATGGCTTTAGTAGTTTAGTACATTATACTGTCAATCAATCAGAGATTTGCAGTTCAAATGCCCTTGGTATCATTTGTGTTGTTGTGTTATGACAAGGAACTTTATCTGCATTGTTTCTGTCTACTTGGGTGTTGTCAATATGTAATGGACTAACGTGTCATGGACAGGTGTCTAATCCCAGGGTAAGTGTACAACATTTAAAAACACTTACAGCAGAGGGTTTTTTTCAAAACATTGATTTTGTTAGTTTTATGGCTCAGGAAGGATTTAACTTTCTAACCTTGAGCAGATGTTACTGTAGTTGAGGAAGGCTGCAATGATGACGGCCAATCGTCCCCTTCCACCTTTACAGTGCAGGACAATCACATGACTGAGGTCCGAGTTCAGCCAGGAGTCCAGACTCTTACAGATATTACACAACCTTTCCAGGGGTGGTGCCAGATGCTCTGGCCAACCAAAATCAATAACCTTTTGGTTATTGGCTCTTTGTAGGTCATCTCTAGGTTCAGAGATATTTATAACCTGCAAAGATAAACAAAAGATCATAAACTGATATTTAGTTTATATGTTACCCATTGAAAATACATGTATCTCATTTACAGAGTACATTTTATCATTTTCTATCTCTAGTTTAATTCTGTATTTCATGGAAAGAAATTGACATGTAAACATTTCACAATTATTAGATTAGACTAATCATTTAATAAAATGAAAGGAAAATTTCTTCTTCTTTTTTATATATATATATTTCACAGAATAAGGATCTCATACTGTCAGACTTATCCAATCTTGGTCTGCATCGAAAATTCTATACAGTTGTTTGCAAATTTTGCACTGAAACAGTTTATACACTAGAAATAATGAGTTTGTGAGTGACCTTGAACTTCGACTTGCTAGACTAAATAATTATTTAGTATCAGGTTATATTCTCTTACTCTGCAGAGGTGAAGTTTATTGCTAAGACTTCTTGCTATCAGATTTATAGCCTACAATTTCTTTTCTATTTCTGTGAATGTGACCTTGACATCTGAATATTTGACCAACAAAATGGGTTTCTTCCTTACATCACAAAAACTCATTGTGTATAGCTCAAAAAAGGATTACAGATATGGTCACTCTCTAGGAAAATGTTGACATCCAAATGATCCAGGTGTGTTCATCCTTTGTCAAGTTTTGTAACTCGTAAAAGCACCTTGTGCTATTACCACAACTTACTAAGACATTTTCACCATGTTTTGCACGAAGCATATGAAACACATCTTGAAGATCCCTTTGATATTCCACATTATGGCCTTCAGATAGGAATGACATACCTGTATAAATAAAACACACAGATAAGTATTTGTCAGATATACATACGGCTCCAGCTTAATCTTATTCTAAATCAAATGTTGCAACAGAAATTAGCACACTTATCACATTCTGCTATCTGCTATGTTGAAGTGATAAATTATCCACTCTATCTTACGAAAAAAAAAAAAATTTTAAATTCAAGGCAGTTAATTTGAAAAATTCTTGTTTTAAAAAAATAATCACACATTAAATTCAGGTTAATAAAATTTCTTTACAAACAGAACAACAACATACAAATTATTCTATCTGTTACATAGACCAATTCTATTTGGGCCTCTTCCATTTTCATGGGCTCATCAAACCTGTTGAAATAAAAGAGATCTGTCCTAAATAATCCATTATTACAATAAATCTCTCACTATCTCAAGTGTGTTCAACACCTCTATACCTGTTAAAACAATTCACATTTCAGTCTATTTTAATTATACTTTGATTCCCAGTCTCTGAATTTATCAAACACTAAGTATCCAAGCTCATAATGAACTATTGTAAATAATGTATCAATAATTATTATGAATTATATCATAGGATGTCTTGTAAGACAAAGAGTGAGAATGTTACATCATTAGGACCATACCACTTCCTAATTTGTGACAAGCTATAATTGTACACAAACACTAATCCAAACACTGTATAGCTGAGTCATTAGTTCATTATCATGACAGCATGTGTACTTAAGATGCAAACAATACACAACTTACCATCTCATGATCTAGTTGGTGAAAACATAATTGGTCACCTATAAAAATGAAAAATATGAGTGAACATACATTCAAAATGCCACCACGTTTAAAATGTAAGCTACAAATCTAAAATATTACTTTTAAAATGAAAATTTCATCTCACACCAATTACATGCTATGATAAAATTCCTATTAGTTAACTTCTCAGAACATCCATCTTCCTCTAAATAAGGATGTCCTCTAGTTTTCTTTTTCAGAATATACAAGTTGGCTGGTCAGAATACTTAGCAAATAGGATTTAAAAGAATGTCTACTTGAATTCAGACTGATTCAGTTTCAACTTCAGTTTGCAGGTTACATTAATTCAGAGTGAATCACAGCATATCTAGACATTCCAAAGGAAAAAAAAACCACAATTGCAATTTATGTCAAAAACACCCTCTCAATTCTTTCAACCCACATCATTTTCACTTGAAGCATATCACAACTAAGTACATGCATTTTTAAAAATCTAAGTTTAAAAAAAAATTATTCATTTCTTTTTTAACAAATTCTACTTTTCCCTTTTAATCAGTGTCTTGTGTGTGTGTGTGTTGTGTGTGTGTGTATAGGGGGGGGGGGGGGAGAGTTGGTTGGTTGGCATTGATAATATCATTTTAGTTCAGACTGGTTCAACCTCTCACTGTTTACATCAACATTTCTCTATCATGATCTGTATATCTCCCACTCTGTGATTCTGGATAGAAGAAAACTGGCTGTGAATCAAATGCTCTGGTACCATTTGTATTACATTATATGTTCTGTGGGTGTGTGTTTTTTGTGTTTTTTCTTTCTTTCTTTTTTTTGGGGGATGTGATTCCTCCCCACAATCACAAAAGGTAAATGTGAGCCTTTAAAGCCAGTTCAGATTACACAGGAGATGGAATGGAGTGTGCATGTTTTTCATTTTCTGCTCTGTTGAACATTTAGTCAAAGAAGTTAAGATCCCTTGTTTGAGAAGTGATTTGCGAGATTGTGAGAATGAAGTCAGCTGTAGATATTATAAAGATTTCTAAACCAGATTCATGTCCGTGTCAGTAAAATCCCTTGTTAATTGGTAATCACATTCAATTTTAGTTAACAGTTTCCGTTTTTGTTGCTTTGGGGGTGGGAATTGCCAAAAATACTTTGTCATCCATAGTAAATGCCCATAAAAAGTATGTACTCGCATATTGTAGTATATTGGTAATACCAGCTAGTGCTTAATTTGAACAACATATATTAACACAGCAGGTCAAATCATTAACATTTTATCAATAAATGCAAGTGTAAGTGCAATATTGAGATATAGAAAGAAGAACATGACCTTACTAGATGAGGCAGAACCTATCAAAACAAGAGGTCCTCACCTTTCTCTGAAAGAGATCCCTATGATTTCAAATGCACTCAGTTGTTTTGATTTGACAAATTGTAGTTTTGTTGTTTTAATGATATTAAAAGTTTTTTCCATCAACTTTGAAACCAATCCTAACCCATGGTCATACTAAGTCCATACACAGTGTTGAATAAACTAAATGTTTTAACCTTTTTGTTGAATTTAAAATTACTTAAAATATTCAATATGCTTACATTTTGAGCATATATAGTCTTTAATATGACAATTTGTCAGAGAATATTTTGGCAATGTATATATTTTCACTAGAATTTTTTTCTTTCTTTTTATCAGTCCTAGAGAAGATTTCAGTGACCTCATCCAGAATATCACCCATTTTGCTGTTGACCTTCATTAAAAAAATAATTTGGTTGAGAAGTAAAAATTGAAAATGTGAAAAAGATTAACTTCAGACAAATAAACTTCCTTGCACCTTTATTTCTGGTGAGCTATAAATGAAAAGTACTACCTCTAATTAACAACAATCTAAATCCCTATCATGTACTACCTTTAACCACAAACACAGAATTCCTTATTTTCAAGTTCAGGACATGTCAGTGCAACATCTTAGGTCCATCATTACAATACAATGGTATTGACTAATATTCCCTCTTCAATTTTTTTCTATACAAAATAGTATAGTACAGGTCATTCTACCATGATTGACCAATTCAGTGATCTGTCTAAATTACATGTAAAACAGTTCATTAAACTTGCAACACTCTATAAAATTGCTCAAGTTAACTACTAGCATTGATACATGAGCTTTCGTGATATTAAATAAATCACAAATGAGTACGCTCTATCTATCTCTCTGGCCATTAAGACGGGAGCTTATCTATATTCAAATGTGTACACATGAATTAAATTACATCAATGTTACATCCCCCAGTCTCTTTTCAATATAGTCTTAGATTACTCTCTCTCATATTTAAAAGTAATTGTTTGTTTACTGTTTATCTCAAGCAGGCTTGCTCAAGTCATCAGTATTAAGTGGTAATGGTTTGAAACAAGACTCCCTTATCTATTGAAAGAGAAGTTTGTGCTTCTGTGACTTGAACTTTTCATCTGACCTTGGGTGCACTGACTTTCTTACAATTTTAAGCAAAAAACGTACATCATAAATGACCATTGCATGACCTTAAATCACACCCATATCTTTTTAGTTGTGACACATCAGAGGTAATATGAAAAAGCTAGTATTCTGTTTTACCACTAACTTTTTACTTCAAAATATAAACCCGCACCACTTATCATTCTTGTCTCAGGTACAATGATGCAAGCCATATGTATGAATCATTTCAAAATACATAATACAAACTTCAGTGCAACAGTTGTTTGGTTGAAATAAAATGAAATGTGAATTTTACAACAAATGAATTGAATTTCTTGTGGCATCTCTCTAAAGAATACCCAAAGAATTAGCAAAAATCATTCCCCACAAAAGCTAAGCCTACAGGAAACAAGATAGGTGGGTATACTAGTCAGCTAATTACACTTCTGAATCAACCATAGCCTTCAGAAATTATTGCTAAATACATTAACAAACTGGGCAAAAGAACAAAGCCATGTGTATATGTCACTGTGTGTTTGGCTTACACTCTGACCCACACAGATCCATCATATCAGCTGACCTCCTCTCCTCAAGCCAGTATCGTTAGTCATGTGAGTGAAAAAACAACTTTTAAATTTACTCCCAATTTCATCTAAAGCTAATTAAGAATAACAAGTTTATCTTAATTTCTGTACAGCAAGTATATTTTTTTAAAGAGAGTCTATCAATCATGGTGGGCCATCGATCATCCATAATAGTCAATGAATATCACTCAACAAAATGAACTGGTTTCTGGAACATCTGGATGTGCAAAAACTCTCAAATGCAGACTTACCTACATTCCACTGATTAGATCCTCCGTTCAGAAACCAATCCCTGACCATTAGTGACAATCCATATTTCCATAAAGTGATACAGCCTCAGTTAATTATTTTTCACTTAATTACAACAACTGCTCTAACATTTTCCATGTTTATAAAAGAGGGGAATATGGCCGTCTGCATCCTTTATTTGGACATGATAAATATAGACAGAAGATTCTTCGCATACTACTCACACACAACTGAAGAAAATACAGGGTGTTTTTAAAGTAGGCATAACATTTTGTGCTTGTTTTTCTTGCACAACCTAGTCAATACTAAAACTTTTTAAAATCTCTCTCTAACAAGTTTTCCTGGAAGTTTGCTCATGGCAAATGGGGGCCCATGTGATAACCTGGATAAACATCTAATACTTGAAAACACATCCAAAATCAACACCCAGATGTTGCCTACCAGCCAAGAATTTCTTCCTGCTACATATCACATAAAACATCTCTATTTTTGAGACACATGATACAGGAGGTAGTTCCTCATCAGAGAATACTCCTCTATGAAATAAGATTCCCCAGTTACTTAACTCTTCTTGTTTTAAGGTCTAAATACCCTCATCAAGTCATCAACCCTTTACACATGGTCTAGACTATATAACTTCAGGAACAAAACAGTATCACCACTTCAAGATTTTTGAGGGGGAAAAAACTTGAAATAGGGGCCTTCAATGTCTCCAATATTGATTTCCCCTCTTCATCATCACATGAAAGACTAAGTATGGACAATGTCTAGTTACACTATTATCCAGACAGTGGTAGATATGGGGGGGGGGGGGGGGGTCATGGGTCATGGGGTTGCAACAACAACCCCTCACTCTTAATGGTTCAACATTTTCAACAATAATTGTCATTTGGAGTCTGCAATCCCCCTTTTTTAATCAGAAAAAGGACCATCTTGGGTCGCTACATCCCCTTTGAAATTCTTTGGATCTGCCCCAGTCCAGATACACAATTTCAATCCATCATCATACTCCATTACTTGTGCCATCACATGACAAAGAACTCTCTTTAATGTTCACTGGTTTTCGTGAAAAGATCTCTGACATAATTGGGATAAATTACAATACAACCAATGTGATTACCCTGGACATATATTCAGAGTGACCATCAAAATTCTTCATTCAATGACCACTTTAAAGTTCTACACTGACCATTTTATTCGATCTACCTGAATTCTGACACAAAATTTGTTTTTGTTAGTTTGTGTTGTTGACCATTTTCCTACCCAAAATAAAACAGTTCCAGTCATTCACTGACATGTACACTCATCAACACTAAACATATTAAATATCATGCACCAGTAGTGCTGAAAGGGGACAGTCACAGAGCAATGTTCAAGGAGAAAACCCAATGCACTGCAGCAGTCTATCCAAGGCCAGAAAATTAGAATTATGAAACAGTTCAAAATATAAAAAAGTTCCCAATCTGATATCAAAGTATATCCACTCATCACTGTCCACTGATTATATCTGTTGTGGCATTTGATGAACACCCTTGTAATATTCTTAATGATTACAGTGCAAGATATCCTTTAAAGAAAATTAAAACTCTGCCCATCCATTTCATTAAATTTTGTTGGCATTTCTAACATATCAACTGTCCATGTATGCTGCAAGTCATTAAGGAAGATGTATTCTTTAAATCCTTCAGTGAAATAAATGTAAAATTAATGTAAAGATTTGCCTACAAGTCAGTCCGTGCATAAAGCAACTGTGCAGAAAGTAATTTACAGCTTCATAAATTATGTACCCAGAAACTGTAGGTAAATCCATTGCACATTCAGGAAGTTGTTTTAAATATGGATGCAAATGTTTCATGATCAAGACTGTTTTCTTCTTTTTCACACACAAAAAGCTTCCATCTATCAAATTTGAATCATTCACATCAGTACTGTCAAAGTGCATAAAGGTCAAAAAGTGTAAACACATTGCAAGTAGATTTCAACTGTCATCTACCAATCTAACACACAAGTCTATATAAAAGGTTGTTCCCTACAATCTGACAAACAAGTCTATATAAGGCTGTTCCTTACAATCTGACATACAAGTTTATATATATAAGGCTGTTCCCTACAATCTGACATACAAGTCTATATAAAAGGCTGTTCCTTACCAAGGCTTTTAAAATTTAAAGTGATTGTTGTTTATACAAAAATTCAGGTGAGCTGAAATTTGATTGTTCAAGCTTTGGCATGTCATAAAGTTACTCACAGGGGCTGAGTCCGTTTTTGGGCCCAAACTCTGTAATACAATAAATATATATACCATCCATATTTATGGTATGACAGTGTTCAGGCTCAAAACGGGCTTCGCCCCTGTGTAGTTACTTAACATAAAAGTACAATTCATCAAATTAATATCATGATCATTCTTCACTATCACAATATACAATTATTCACACACACACATATATATATATTCTTACATTACCATTTAAAAATTAGAGTCCATTTGATAACACACGGGAATCCATTTCACTGAAATTTACACACAAGTCCACATTTAATCACATATTTTTGTTTCACAGCCTCATTCGTTGGTGAGGGAAAAAGACACTGGAGTAATTATGCATTACACAATTATGCCTGCAGCTGAAAACAGGAAACTTCACCTTCAGTATGCTCCACCCACCATCATGAAAACTATGCCATGGGGGCAGAAGAGGGAAACATTCTTAAGATTTGAAGCATGTGCAAGATGTTAAACTTTGTTACACTATACACTAAAGAATAATTTTAAATACATCAATTATTAATACCTTTAGGCCATTATGTCGAAGGCATAACTTTTTTCCTCCTCTAAAGGTCAAGTTTATTTTCACCTGTGCTACATGTTTTCACTGAGAAGAAATGTGATATGCTTCAGTGAATGTTTGCCAAGTTAAATTTGTATTTTTCACATGTAGGTTTGCTTATAAGTTTCATTCATGGCAGACATCCATGGATGAAATATATGCACTGCAGGGCGGCTATCAGGCTAGTGAGCTCACCTGTAACTTGATAGCTTCACTAAATGGAAACTGCACACAGGTAAAACAGGTAAACAATTTTACAAACACTTGTAGAAATAATGATACCTTGTCAGAGTGATAAATGTTTTGCTATTTTTTAAAAGAAGTTTTACAAAAGGTGATACCTGCATGCTTCTGATTTTCAGCAATGTATATATCTCTCAGGGAATAAGATATAAACGTTCTTATAGAATGGGTAGGGAAAAAAAGTTTGAATAAAACTGCTTTGTAAATTAACCGTTGTAAAAATTTATGTGATGACAACGTTCAATAAAATAATTCTAAATGATAAAACACGAGATCAGATCATATTGTGATCAGCAACTGAAGTAGACGAGAATTTAAACTCCATCAAACATACAAGATGCAACACCTACATTATCTATTGTACACCAGATTCTCATTAACCACCTCTGATGTTCAGACAGATACGCGTTACCTAGGGCTGATTAATAGATGAAAAACATGCAGTGGCTGTACAGAGAGGCCCGAGCTATTTTGCTGCTGACAGTTTGTAAAAGTTGGGACTTGTCAAACCAGTTTTAAGGAGAACTTACACTATTCATGCATGGCCCATGATTTTGACACAAAATTACAGATTTTCATAGTAATTTGGCTCCTTCCTTTTTTAAGTGAATTTTATTACCAATACTTTTGTGTGACTTTTGGAACTTAATCACCACTAATGGCTTCATGAAAGTATCTTTTTTTTTTATTGCATACTCCTGTTTTCCAAGTTATTTGAAATCCTTATGTAAACTTGACCAAAGGTGTCTAATTACTACAATACACAGTAACACTTGAAGTAATTGACGACATTTATCTACACTTTTTAACTGCGTTAGAATTTTATATTAAGATATTCTATGAAGACGAATCCGTACTATTTCTCTCCATTTCAGCACCTTCTTCCATGGCTCTAACTCTTTCTTGAACAGAGGGCTTTCCTTACCTGTGGCATTGTACAGGTCAAAATGAGTTGACCCAGTATTTAAATTTCAATGGGGCCCTGACTGTATAAACTAATTCATTTCAATAGATAGTATCTTTAATGTGTAAATTGAGAAGACATGTCACTGGAGTGCTTGTGCATACTGATTTACACTAAGATCAAGTTAAATTCACGTTATCAGGGAACAAGGGTAAAAGTAGTAATTGCACCCATAGAAACTAAAGGCTTGGTTCTGATAATAAGCTGCCATATCAATGCAAACTGAGGCCATATTTTTCTACAGTAGCTCTATCTAAATATTTTCATAGTCAAATTGTACGTAATTAAATCAACATTACACATGAATAAAATTGTTATCAAAGTTAGGGAGTTGTGGTAAATTTTTGGAATTATATTGTACATGACCAAAGAAATTTGAGAAAATCTGACCAGTGGTGTTGGTTCAATCAATAAAAATCCAGCCATCTGTCAATCTAGACTGGTTGTTATGGCTGTAACTTTGATGTGTAAATCAATACATCAGATTGGAAATTTTATAGGAGATGAAGCAAAATGGAAATGAGAGCAGCTACCTCTTGCTTCAAATCCAGAAATCAACTTCTGTTCCAATATAGATAATATAGTATAATATATGTAAACTATAGCCCACAGAGCCAGTATTTGATATGATTAACATTTCTTTTGGATCTGCATCTGACAAAAGCTGCAGTTATTGGATGCATGACTCAGAAGAATTGTTCAAAATGCTCATTCTTTATCTGTTTTGGGGAAAGTTCAACAAGTTATTTGTCAGAATGACCTTTGGATATTACTATTGAAACATTTCATTCACACCATTTGCTCAAGAAATGAATTTAAAAATTTTTACCCATCATTACTTTGAAAATATTCCTAAATTAATTAAAAGAAAATTAAGACAGTAGCAAAATTTTTTAATATTAAATACATGTGATTCTACTTTAAAAAGAAAGGCTGCTATCTACCAATATCATAAAAAAAATTAAAGGAAAGTCCTATAATAGCATGCTGTGAACCAGATCAGAAAACAAAACTCCACTTGGAATCTTCAGTATCTAGAGCAGATGCTGTACCAGCTGAGATATTACAGTTACTAGCAAAGTTAGTAATCCAGCCTGATTTTACCCTATCTTAAACACTTTCTAGATGCATTGGCATGCAAGTCAGTCTTTGAAGTTAGAAGACATTGTCCAGTAAAAATGGGTTTGGACTTCTAAAAATTTTCTGTTAGGCTGTTCTTCTCAGTATAATTGACTTTCAGTTAAAATGATCTCAGAATTAAAGTCACATGTATTAAAGTATCATACATGAAAGAAACATGAATAATTACACGTGAGGTACCAATAATTTTTTAACTACAAGCAGAAAGAAAATTTCAAAGTGATTAGAGTGATCATAGGCAACAAAAAGTGGGAAGGGGGTAAACAATTTTAGATTTTCTCCTGAATAAAAAATAATAATAAAGGTTAAAGGGAAAGGGGACTGTCCTCATTCCCTACACCTATTGGTTTGCTGAATCTTATATCTTTCAGTGGTAATAAACATTTATGGAAAGCAACTCAGAAATGAACATAGAATTTCCTGACCACTTTAATGAGCCTTCCATTTTATGAGATATTATGCATAGCAACATGAAGGGTCCTTGGTTATTAATTAAGTTTCAATTTGCAAGATTTATCACTGTGCAGATCAAAGACAGGAAGGACAGAATATGTTTTGAGAAAAAATTTTCCACTTAATTTTTTTTTTCTGCATGAGTAATTTATAAGAATATATACAATCTATTTATTGATAAGCTGTCAGAATGCACTATTTGGTTGTATTTTGCATATTCCTCACGTAATTCGAAATAACAAGAAATAAAGCACAAAACCAGCGGCTTGCATTGCTCATTTTACTTTCTATTACGAAAAAGGCCTATGTGCATGTTTTGTTCACAGGTAGGTTTTTTTCTTTACAAAGAATTCAGAAATAAAAATATTCCATAAGATATTCTAAGCTATTGATCAAGTGTTACAAACTAAATGAACAATTTTTATTCTATTTTACAAACAGCAAAAGAATTGATATCATGCCTCACAAATACATGGTAAAAATGTCTGAAGATGAACTGTCTGAGAGTGAAACATAATAGGTAGAAGAAACCTGACCAATCAGTGAAATGTTTCACAAACAAAATGAAAATCAAATCAAACATATGCAGAACAGTCAGTAGCTGGGATGTCTGTGAATATTTTGATTTGAATTAATGGATATTGGGAATTCTACCTTGATTGAAATCTTTTTAGTTAATCTGATGACATCTATCACACAACTTTCGCCATGTTGGTGGCAAACTTTTCAGTTCAATAATAATTTTATAGAGTTTCCCCATATATTCTTTCGTGTACATGATTTATGTTAAGAGAGAGCTCCAGCCTCTAAATTTTTTTTTAAATACTTCATGTTTGATTAAGGCCACTTAACTTCTCTCTGGTTAGTAAACAATATAGCCACACAGCTGGAATAGCAAATGTTAAAAAGTTTTTTGTAAAGACTGCTACAGCACTGCTTTCATCTTTGGGGGGGGGGGGGGGGGGGGGGGGGGGGGGGGGGGGGGGGGGGCAGAGAAAGAGAGAGGGGCTAATAAAACCTGTAAAATGAGGATATTCCATAACAATTTGACCTGATCTTAGTAAACAAAGAACCCTAGAACTCTAAAGAACCCTGGATATTTTTAATTATTACAAGTGTGTAGACTGTTTGAATACACTAATTATTGATGATAGTGTAAATTAAAATCAAAGTAACTAATTCCATTCCCATCTATTTATAACCCATATCATTCAATTCTAATATTAAAGATATGCACTTTCCCTTCACCATGCTCTTTAATTTCTGTAATCTTCTGTATTCATATTAATATATATAGATCTATATATTGGTGATCTGTCAAACAAATTGCAATTTGTCAAGAAATAAATTTTCATATGTGTAAAATAAACAAAATTGACAAAAAATTCTGGTAGGTACTAACTATCACAGACCTTTGAGTTCTTTATATTAAATAGATTGGGATCAAGATAACAGAAATTATCAAGTGGCGAAGAAAAGCATTTCCCTCCAATAAAATGAATAAAACAGGTTGTAGATGGATGAAAATCCGTTAGTTTGATTAATATTTGCACTTTCATAAATAATCAATGTAGTCAAACAGTCTACATTCTTGTAGTAATTAAAAACTCCCAGGGTTCTTTAAAGTTCTCTGTTTAGTAGGACCCCAATATAACCGGTGTTGTGAGAACAGTGTACTGTGATGACAAAAATTGTGTCCTCAGAACTAAATCCCCATGAACATAGCCCACATAGCATGAAAGATTAAGATACAAGATATTAGATTAGAGGGGACAAGTCCCTCCTGATGCTCCTTTTTTCAGAATTTGATAAAGAGTATTGGATAAACTTGTATAGGTGTCCTTTATAACATATTTTATGAGAGAGAGAGAGAGAGAGAGAGAGAGAGAGAGAGAGAGAGAGAGAGAGAGAGAGACTGTTCTGTAACAAGTAACACAAAACAGTTGGTAGATTATAGGAATCTTAACTCTAAATGTTCCACTTTCACACCAGAACTTTGTCAATGTTGTATGTATGTGTCTGGATTTAGGCCTTTACATGTACAAGTAATAAAAGTTAAATAAAACTAAAGTGCCAATTTATATTTTTAAAAAGATAGTTGTTATATGTCAAAATAGATTATGAAGGAAACATGATTTTCGATTGCATATAACATTTAGAGCATTAAAGCCAATCCCAAACCTGTTTTAATTCCTTAAGTAGGCTACCGAATATAATTTGCAAAATAATTTAAAAAATCGGATCATCATTTCTTAGTGATCCAAGCTAAAGAAAACAATGTATGGTAACTAAATTAAGTATTTTCTAGTAGAAAGCAGACGAAAAATAAAAACTATTACCTTTACTTCGCAATCTTTTGATCTTCATTTTGACCGGAAATGGTTGTTTACATCCTAAATAGTAAAACCAAACTGGGTCGCGGTAAAGCGTGTGACCAGCACGTCGATGCCGCTAACAGTAACATGACATGTAGACTTAGTACCAATGCACCGTCCCGTGGTATCTTTTGCATTACAGTCAATCATATGTACTAATTCTACGTGTCTTTTACTATTATTATGTGTCATTGAATATATTCAATGTTATTATTTTCTTCTTGTGTGCATTTCTGACTGTTTTGCATTAGGATACACGGTGGTACTTACATATAATACATCAAGTGCAGTGGCGTAGCTTCCATTGAGGCAACCGAGGCAGCTGCCTCGGTAAAAAAAACACCTTTTACGTTGTTAAAATGTCGATAGCTTCTGGGGGGCGCAGCCCCCCAGACCCCCTGCCTCGGTAATATTCGAACCCAAGCTACGCCTATGAAGTAATGTCTCATGTTATGTACATTGTCTAAGCTCATACTACTAATATTACTGTATATTATGTGTTAACCATATGAAACCATATTTGCACATATGCACTCATAATAAACATGACATATTGACCTAGTACCAATGCACCGTCCCGTGGTATCTTCTGCATTACAGTGGAGTATTAATCATATGTACTTATACTACCTTTACTATTATTACATGTAGTGTTGTTATGTACATGTATATATTTTATTTTATTTTTTCTGTATGTATTTCTGACTGTTTTGCATTAGGACCGTGTAGGTGGTACTTACATGCATGTAATACAAATAAGTATTATCATGTTCAAAATGTCTCATGTATGAACATTGCTCATAGTAACAGGGCATATTTTGCTCTTGTTTTGTTCTTTTCTTTTTATCATCATTTTTTAAATATAAACATTGCACATTAAAATGTTAACAATCATGTATGCTGTATGCCCGAGAAGACCCTAATTTGGAAATAAATCATATTCTATTCTATTCTATTGTTTCAAGTCCTATTCAACTCTTTCATGAAGAGACGTCGCAAGATTTATAGGTGAAGTGCCGATTTATGCATATCGCTCAGGGTAGTAGTAATAGTGCGAGTTTTTCATTGTGCATGTGTGGATCTAGTGGGGGTGGGGGTGGGTGGGGGGGGGGGGGGATATCATCACGATGATCACAATTTATTATTATTATTATTTACTTATTACCTTTGTGCACTTACTTAAGAATGAGGTCAGAACCAAATCACCAAATTATAACGAAATAAATTGTATTGAAGGGTTTTTTAACGGATATATATTCGGAACAATTTGTTCTAATATCACCAGTGAATGACGTCATAATTTCGTCATTATATAACCATACTACCCATAGTCCTCTGCGTCTCTTGGTTTGTGTGCAAACGACCTCTGGCGGAAGTTTGATTATATAACTGTATTGTCATAAACTCATTGACTTTGGTATAGTTTAAGACTGTCACTTCTGTCTAATCTTTGTTTATCATTTTTAAAGTAGATATTAATAGATTTTCGCTCATTGTAGTTAGATTTCCTTGCAATTCTAACATTTGATAATAGAATCGATACACAAGATCTTGTTCTGCGTATGATCAATATTTGGGTATTCAATGTATGACAAAAGGATAATATGAACAATTTTGAAGGATTTAAATTAACATAAATGGTTATTGTTAAATAATGATGAAAGTGACGTAGATGAAATTTACATGATTGAAAGCTGAACCTTTTGCACGTGAGACTTTTTTGAAGAGTTATCTGCTCTTTGTAAAAATAAGAAAAATCTAATTTTCTAGAAAGGTGTGTGGTAAATGATTAATTTCATTTGATATTTTCATAAAGAGAATGTTTATGTAACTTTCTACCAGGAGATTTATAAAAAGAAATATGATTTAAAATCTTGTTTTTATTAAAACATGCTCTTCCCATAGACCTCAATGTTAAGGTATCCGATCCATAAAACCCCTAAAAAAATTCCAATAATTAATTGTTATGTAATGCAAAATTTGGTATCAAGAGAAAGATAATTAACATACACAGTGATTCACCAAAAGAATTTTCAAAATTGACAAGACATATAAGAAATATCTGTCATTGAAATTAACATTAATCCCTATGAGAAAAACACATTTCTGACATATAAAGTCAATAAGAATATAATTTTTAAAGAAAGCTCATGGTGAAGAGATTCCTATTACCATGGTCTTTCAAAATATGGGAAGAAAAGTAATGGTCACCATACAAATTATGAAAATATTTAATTTTTTCTACATTTCTACAAGGGGGATAACTGACAAAAAAATCTAATTCACTATACATCTACTCCCTCTCCAATCTTTATCTAACTAAAAATCAGGCATTTTGTTTTCACAAAAGATTTAGTGCCACAGATATTGACTTTTTGTGAAAATAAATGCTTTTATGGATTGGATACCTTAAATTCTTGGTGAAATAAATCAAGCAGTACACAAAATTTTGAAAATTCCTATGGTGGAATTTTTCCTTCAAATGGTATTTTTCCTTCAAAAATGATACCATGATTGAAAAATTGCACCATCCATTTACTAGATATGAATTATGGTCGTCATATATTGAATACCTTAAATCGAGGCAGGCTACTAGCAAACAAGCTGATGTTAATGGGGTTTCAACAGTTTCATTTAAAGTCATCATTTCGCAAACTCTATGGTCGTTTTAATGATCTAGTTTGCCAATACAACATGTCATTGGGTCAAATGCTATCTGACTTGTTTCATACCGATTGTTGGGCTGTTCTTGGTACACTGATTTTGACAACGGATTGCTACGTTTACCTGAACAAGATATAGGGCTCACGGCGGGTGTGACCGGTCGACAAGGGATGTTTATTCCTCCTAGGCACCTGATCCCGCCTCTGGTATATCCAGGGACAGGATTCCGTGTTTGCCCGATGTGATTTATCACTGTTCGTCATCTTCACCTTTTCATGCAATAGGTATAATGGGTAAGAGATATCTCCTGCATGCCACCGGGTACTGAAAGCAGCAGAAAAGACTGGCAAAAAATTAAGCTATCAATAAGTATTATAGGATACGATTCGATATATCCCTGTGAACTCAAGATAAAAGATACCACGGAGTCCTCTACATCTACTTTGTCCTTAGATAATTGATTGAAAATGTATATTAACGGCAAATTAACGGCAAACTATCAACTCAACTTTTTGATAAACGGAATGATTTCAGCTTCTCCATCGTCAACTTCCTATATTTATATAGCACTATTCCATCATCACTTGCAAATGGTGTTTATATCTCTCAACTGATTCGACACACAAGAGCTTGTTCTGTGTATGATCACTTTTGAAATAGAGGCAGGCAACTGACAAACAAGTTGATGTTACAGGGATTTCAACAGTCTCGTTTAAAGTCAGCATTCCACAAATTCTATGGTCGTTATAATGATCTAGTTTGCCCATATAACCTATTATTGGGTCAAATGCTGTCTGACATGTTTCATACCGATTGTTAGGCCATTCTTGGCACACTGATTTTGACTATGGATTACTCCGTTTACCTGATCAAGATTCACGGCGGGTGTGGCTGGTCGATAGGGGATACCTACTCCTCCTAGGCACCTGATCCCACCTCTGGTATGTCCAGGGGTCTGTGTTTGCTCAACTCTTTATTTTGGATTCCTTGTGGGAGTTATGAGATTGATCACTGTTCGTTATCTTCGCCTTTTAAACAGCAAAACCATTCAGAATGAGGTTAACCAAATCAGGGAATCACATCACAGTTAAAATATTGAAGGGACTGCAAGGGAAGGTTTTTATTCCATCATTGCCAATGAGGTAACTGACAAGTATGCAAATAAAGAAGTCTTAGTCTTGTGATTTTTAGACTTGGAGAACAACTTGCCGTCATTAGGGAGGAATTCCTTGGCTTTGCAAATATAGGTAGAACTACTGGGAAAGCGATTGCAAATAAACTC
>NC_079165.1:44833068-44845568 GCF_947568905.1 Ostrea edulis
CATAAAGTGCATAATATTCTGATAAATTCTCCATCAAATGAAGTCTGAATTACCCAGTAAGTCCACAACAAGCTGATATATTTTCATCTGAATGATCCTCATCAAGTGCAATGTGTTCTATAAAGGACATTATGTGCCCAACATGTGGCTGTATTAAGTTCACATCCGCTGCAAGATAAAATGTTTGTAGACTGAGTGAAAAGCATCCCATTTCAATCTCACAATAGCAATATTGTCAGTTAATTTTCAGTTATTACTTGAAGTGGACTATGCCAACTGGCTTTCTACATAAAGGGAACTCACAAAAAAGATAACTCAAATGTAAAGCAGAGTAGATTGAACTGATCTGTCCTTGTTCTTTGCCAAACATGGAATCAGAGCTTAGTCTATCACTTTACAAGTTAACTTTATCATGCTTTGTAATGTATGTATGGCATAAATGCCAGGTGCTGAAGAAAATTACGATATAATATAAAGATAAAATTAAAACATACATGTGTATGTGGTGTTCATATTTTCTACGATATAAAGTCTTCACTGATTCCTGATTCTACAGTATTTTCATTTTACTTATTATCTTATGTAACTTTACAAAATGTCTTTCTTCATATCATCAAACTTCATGATTGGCACAAGTAGGTAGCATGTGTTGCCATTTGTAAATAACCTCAGTGTCCTTTATCATTTTTTGTGGTATTCAACTATAGATGTATATCAATTAATACAAACATGTTTTAATTACTAGAGAGGATGTGATAAAGTAACAAGAGGTACTGTGAGCAATGCTCACTAAGAATACCCCCCGCTTACCCCAATCTCCCAAAGGGTGTTGGTAATAGGTATAAACTACCTCTTTTCTGAGTGTAAAAAACAAATGGCATGACAAACCAAACCATATTGCTACTTCGATGTCCAGTGTGCGTGACCTTTGGACCCCAAAATCGATAGGTAACATCTTCATCCCATGGGTAGTCCATATGTAAGATATGGTGACTGTAGGTGGCAAGGATAGCACTTTAGAGCCCGGAAACCATATTGCTACTTCGATGTCCAGTGCGCTTGACCTTTGACCTTTTGACCCCAAAATCGATAGGGAACATCTTCATCCCATGGGTAGTCCATAAGTATGATATGGTGACGGTAGGTGGTAAGGATAACGCTTTAGAGCCCGGAAACCATATTGCTACTTCGATGTCCAGTGCGCTTGACCTTTGGACCCCAAAATCAATAGGGAACATCTTCATCCCATGGGTAGTCCATATGTATGATATGGTGACGGTAGGTGGTAAGGATAACGCTTTAGAGCTCGGAAACCATATTGCTACTTCGATGTCCAGTGCGCTTGACCTTTGGACCCCAAAATCAATAGGGAACATCTTCATCCCATGGGTAGTCCATATATATGATATGGTGACGGAAGGTGGAAAGGATAATGCTTTAGAGTCCGGAAACCATTGCGTCTACAGACGGACAGACAGACGGACAACCCGATTCCAGTATACCCCCCCACAACTTGTTGCGGGGGGTATAAAAATAATAACAGATAGTTTACAGGTTTAACAAATAACTGAATAAATAACAATGGAAATACCTTCATGTACATAGAAATATTTACCCCATTCAACACAATATTGAATATATTAATGTACTCAAAGCAGTTACATTTCAATTTGCCATAATCAAACGATACAAGCTAACTTACCATTAGGCTGTTCCCCATCCCCCTTTAACCCCTGTACAATGCCTGTGTAAGCTTCTAAACAACCTTCTCTTAGTTCATTCAAGTAATCAATCATGTCGTAATCGGTCTGAAAAACACACAAAACCAAAGAGAAGGTTTAGTTTGTTAACTAACCCATACAGTCTGCAATATTGTACAATCACAACCAAAAAAACAAAAAAAACCAAATTTGTTAAGTTGTTCTACTTTATTACACACACATTTTTTCTTCTTTGTGGACAATTTAAATTAGTGGGTATGCATGCAAACTATTAACATACTCTCTCAAAAATGACTGCTTCTATATTACCAAATAGTCTTTAATACTTATAGTTCAATCCTCATGTGATGCCATACACTTTTTTTTACAAAATCTTTAATCACACTTTGTGCATGATAGAAATGCATTCTTCTGCAGGAATTGTATTAATTAGGTAAAATAAAAAATGTGGTACTGAAAAAAGTAAAATTTTGTATTAATATTTACATGTTGTCAAGGGCAATAAATCCCATGTCAGCATTTTCTCAATTGTATCTCTATTATACAATAATTTTCCAGATATCCACAATTAACTTATATAGATTTATAAAACAGCATTTTGTTGTTGTTTTAATCAGCTTTAATGTATTTTTAAATGCTGTTTAACGAAAAGTGTGATTTCCTGATGTTATATATATTCTGTTTATGTATGTCTGACAACTTTAAAAAGGTGGCAACATACAGTATACATTTTCTTTGAACTTTGAGCAAATTAAACTATATTGTATGGAAATTAATAGTTTTCCTACTTTGAATCCACAATAATGTGAAGTCACATGAGGGTGGCGTTACAACGAACTTTCAGTTCAGTAGCGTTTCAGCAGACCTACCTTTTCTACTTGTGCTTGGGAAGCCTGTTGTAAGGTACTCATAACTATCTCTAGGTATTTTTTGAAGTGAGGTCCTATGGCTAATGCAATATCACCAAATACAGACAAAATCTGTGGTTTCACAGATCTATGTACCGTGGAATTCTGAAGAAAAAAAAAGTGGCAATACTTTTAATGCTCAACATGTTAATTCAATTTCCACATCCGTCAGTTTGATTATGGCTAGGATATTTGAGAATATAATAATTTCACAGGGGGAAAAATTGCCTAGAATATCAAATAGAAATTACCCCTAAATTTTCCAACAATAACATCATTATTTCATCACAATATGGCAACATCTTCTGTCCTAGAGCTCGACACAAGTCTCCTACTAGTCCTACAGCTGCTAAACACACCTGAAAGTGGAAAACAAGCAAAAGTTACAGGATTTACCGTATATACTCGCCTATAAGTCGGATTTTTGGGAGTCAATTTTTGGTCCAAAACCCTATGTCCGACTTATAGGCGCGTCCTAGGAAGATTGGTATTTTTCTGGGCAGCGAAATGTAGTGTTTTTTAAACAACTCTGACGATTATCATGGAATACCACACAAATGATTATTGTTCACAAATATCTAGACATATTGTATTGTTTGTGTATTTTAAAAATCATGTATAAAGTACAAGTATTTACATATTTTTATCTAGTTAAAAATAATTTACATACCAATAACTAATACTTTCAATTCAACTAATCTATCGTTTATCGGTAAAATTGAATTACGAACCTGATTTAATATTGAAATATTCATATGTATACCGGCTGAAATATATTTCATAACAGATTGAATATTGTTAACAGATAATTTAGATCATCATTCTTGACTCTTAAAAACTCTATTGTCTATTGTTGATACAATGAATTATACCCGAATCCCACAATAACAGTTTGCACAAGGAGCATGCCACTAAGTAAACACGGTGTCAGGTACTGGTAATTAGACCATAATTGCTTAGGTAACAAGGGATCATTGCCCATAACAGAACAAGGGTTGCGTTTAAACCCCAATTAGAAATGGCTTGGATATTGAGCAGATCATAATTATTAATTTCTCGAAATATTTGTTGAAACATAGGTAAAAACACTAGATCATTGACTTAAAATTGTCAACCGAATCCGACAAAAATTTGTACCGACTTATAAGCGGGTCAATGGCAAATTCCTACAAAATAACCTTAAAAAATACAACCGACTTATAGGCGAGTATATACGGTACAGAATGCAGAATACTAGATTTGAAAAAAATTGTTGAAAGGGATATAATCATAAATGAAAGAAAATCTTACAGAATACTCCTCTGAATTCTTCAAACTGACTATCAAACATGGTTTAAATGCTTCCATGTATTTCATAAAATTGTCTCCCAGAACTGAAATAAAAACAAGCAAATTCAATGATTTTTTAATCTCATTCTTTTCATGTGAGGGAAACACCTTATGACGACTCACCTTAAAATTTCACTGGAATTAATTGAAAATTTTGAATTGCAATATCACACACAACAGTGTAAGCTGGTGACCATTACCATGAACCTTAATCAATTGTGGCCATCGTTAAATCATTGTGACTGTGTGAAAAGCTAATTCATACAATTATTTGAAAAACAGAATAGCACTACACACGCATGTATATACAAATGTATGTGTTTCTTTCAAAACTTGAATATATATAAATATTAGAGGTGGGACGATCCATCGGTGCACTGATGCATCATGATATTCATCTTGGCCATATACAGATCAATACACATGTCCATTAAATGAGTATACCCGTTATAGCGTTTTCCAAAAATATCCGAATGTCACATTCGGGTATTTTAAGTCCGTCTAACAGAAAATGAAAGTAGAACAACAACAAAAGACGGTAGACTATATGACGTTAACAAAATCGACTGGAAGCAAGTCAGGGTTATGTGAGAGGTTTGGCTTGCCAGTTTACCAAAGGGAAAACGTTGCAAGAAACATCGATAAGATGTTTGGAGCATTGTGATATTTATTTTATTCTACTCAAGTAGCTAGCTGAACCGAGTGATATTTTTTCTGTTTTGTTATTAACTGAATAAATTTGAAATCCTTTTGTCTACTTTTTATTGATATGCAAAGTATCGTGATATCTATCGTATTGGCTAGAAAGGGTATTGTCCCACCCCTGATAAATATATATAAAAATACATACACACACACGTGCATGTGATTAGGTTCCTTTTTTTGGAAGCCAAATCTATCATACAATAATCATGACTGTACATGTAAGCCAAATACTGCAAATTTTTAAAGAAAATATTTGTTCAGCATCATTTTGTACCTTCTACAAGTGTAGACACTGCTAGAAGAGCATCCTCCTGAACACCTCCTGCCTTGCCAGATGAGGAGAACATGCGCAATAAAGCACTCATCACCTGGTCCGAAATACTGGGGGCATCCTCAGAGGTCACCTTTCTTAGAACACTCTGAAATGAAATTGGTACTGTTGTGATGCAAAAATATTGATATATATTCATAATTCACCAACCAAACCTATTAATCCATGCAATTAAAAAAAATATAAAGGTAGATCCTATGTTTTAAACTTTTAACCTACTAAGGTACCATAACAGTATCTCTAGTTTTACAAGAATACTGTGGACTCACTTTTGAGGGGGGTGGGGTGTATGTGTGCAACATCTGTTGATTGCCAATAATTTACAATTTTGTTGGAATGCTATTTTGTAGTTTCTATACTTTGAAATATTATATAATTTACTAATTTTTATTGTAGTTTAAAATTCATAGGTAAGGAGTGCACATGAAATCCTAGAAAATTTAGTCCCAATGAAATATAACGATTCCACAGTATTTATTATTGAACGATTGTTGAAATACAGATAATGGACTGATGCAAAAGCTCCGAAGTCTTTGACTACAGAGCTGACGACGCAGAAATCATTTAAATATTCCTACCTGTAATGTAGCACAGAGCAGGGACTGCAAATCATTGTACTGGGCCCTATCTGAAGAGACTTGAATCATGTTCTGTATAATAAAAAACAATCAATTAATTTGCATAAACATCAGAGATATAATGTAAAGTAACAATGCATAAACCATAAATTTTAAAGATTAAATTTTTATTATTATTTTTTTTTGAATTGACATTATACAAATCTTTTATCTAATAAGATAAAAAAAAAAATCATTTTAAACAAGAAAAGGGTGTTACCTCCATTTGCAGAACTCTTTCTAACTTTTCTAAAACTACTAATGTTGTTTTCTGAACAATGGCATAGCAGTCCTGGAATAGCAAATATTGATATAAACTCACTGAACATGGCAGAGGTCTATACAGAGATGATCTGCAGGAATTTTTTAGGGGTCTGTAGGGGGGCCGAAATAAGGCCCCATTCCCAATGTTAAAAAGCAGGTATTTTACCCACAATTTTTGCTTTGAAATTCCCAAACAATGAAAACAAATCAAGCAGGGTAGCCAAATCGTTCATAAATCTTCTTCACAGCTTCAAAAATCTTAAGTAAACCTAATTTTTTGGCCTCTGTATATTTGAATGAGGTAAGCTTTGACCAAGTCAGAAGGAGCTCAATTATACCTTAAAGCACTCTGAATTGGGTTTTTCCCTATTTCTTTGTATGAAATATTTTTCCCAATTTCAAGCAAATGTCTATTTTTCTCAATTGGAAAGGCCCTGGCCCTTCAAATCAAAACCTTTAAAAAACCCTGTGTGCTGTAGATCAAACTGATGAAATCTTAATATAAGCTCACTTAAAAAGGAAGAGGTCAACACAGAATTTGTGCTGTATAGCAGCTGGTAAATGTGCTTTCACTCTACCTTTGGACTGTTTTTAATCATTTCCATCAGTGCTTCATAAGCTGCATTTCTTAAGTTATGCTGGTTTCCATCAGATCTATATGAACAATAAAAACTCTGTAGTAGTATATGTTTAAAGCGATGACTGTACACCTAGTCACATGAAAATAATTCAAGTTAATTTTCAAATGTTGAACAAGCATACCTATCAGTAGTTTGAATGAGTTTTTCTATAATAGGTTCAAAGTATGTTGATAAACAGTATGTAGCAGGCTCTGCATTCTCATCCCCTGTGTCTGCACTGTCATAGGCTGCTTCTGCTAAACTGGAGAAGGCCTGGAAAAGAAAGAAAAGTTAATTGCAGGTCTGCCAAAGAATCCTGCAATATCAAATTTTCTTTATATAAAATTCAATTTTCGGCTTTGTTGCCAAATCCTCCAAACGCATTAAATTTTGTGTTTTCCTGTCTCTAACATTATAATAACTTTACCCAGCATATATTACTAGCAACCCTAGGCTCCGCAGCAAGGCCCTCCACCATGGCTTGTAACAGAGGTTGTAAACACTGTTCATTGATCACAGCATCTGGTAAGATTTCACAGACTCGTCCCACAGTCCAGGCCCCTGTATCTCTCACCACCACACTAGAGTCCTTCAACAGCTCTATCAACATAGGCATGGCTTGTTCAACTATTGGCTTCAGCTTTACAGGATCTGGACCTTCCAATATAGAGCCTGGAAAACATAAAAGATTGGGTGCTACATGCAGTTCACAAAAGCAAGCTTTCGATCATAAATGGCAAAATTTAGCAACAAACACCTTACTCATACATGGATATACATATTTGGGAAAAAAACAGGTTAACCCACTAATGTAGTTCTGCTCTGGCTCCAAGTTGTCAGGGTGTCAACAAAAACTTAACCTCAATTATAGCTAAGTTTTCTTTAAACAAAGTTTTCAAAAATTCCATTACAAAACTTAAAACTCTGACTATATGTCCTCTGAAGTCATGGTTTGCTCAAACATTAATCTACACTAACTGATGACACTTGCAAAACAATATTTTTCCTTTATATTGGATACAGTCTTATTTTTGCCATTTTCACCGTAAAAAACCTGTTGCAGTGGTACAGAATTCGTTTTGTAACTGGGTGGTTATGAGTTTGGCCACGTCAAACCGAAGACATTAGACAGATATTGCTCCTTCGCCAAATCCTTGGCATATTGAGGTGAGAATCACAGGTCTATCAGATATGACCTTATAAACAGAGGTCCCGTGTTGTGGTAGGTGTTGCCACAATAAAGAACTCTCACTATCACCACCCTGAACTCTAAGCATAGGTCTAAATTTATGATACTTTACCTACAACTGGTGACATCTCAATACCAGTGGGGGAAAAAAAAAACAACTGTAGCCACTAGGTCAAACCATGAAACTGAAGTGAATATAACCGCACCATCATATTCATATAGAATGGACATAAAAACTGGTAACTTAAAACTGTGAAAGCAGAAAAGCTCACTTGAGCCATTGCTTAGGTGTGCTGACAATGTTTAAGTATCATTAAAACACATAAATATCAATGTATCCAAAATTTGCCTTAGGATCGTGTCTTTTTCAATCTTTCAATGTTTCTCTGAGCAAGCTCAAACAACAAAAATCAAAAGACAGTTTTTGAATACAAATCTAATCCACTGTAAATCTACAAACCGAACGCCATGACAGCAGCATCTCTGAAGCGCCAGTCTTGATGGTGGATGTTGTCCTTAACAAATGGCAGAATATGGGGTACTATATCATCCTCACAACCAGTGGCCATCAGCATCAGACAGACACCTGCAGCCTTACATGGGTTCCACTCATCATCATCATCTACCTCCTCCTACAAATACACAATGAATAAAGTGTAAACAGTATCAAGTATCAAGTTTCATTTACTATGTTGCACATTTTTCTTTAGTATTCATCGACATGTACTTTTGTTTTAAGCAAAACCATTAAATTTTACTGCCCTCTCTCAGGTTCACCTAGTGTAGTCTTAAGTGAATTCTTGCATTCAGCTACAGGTTTATGTATCGGCACTCATTGGGTACAAATGTTTCTCATGTCATTCATGTTACATAAAAGACACTCTGATTTATTAAATTGCCTTAATGTGCCAGAAAACACAAATTAATTGCAAGTTATTAACAAGATGTACTGTGAGCAATGCTCACTAAGAATACCCCCCGCTTACCCCTATCTCCCAAAGGGTGTTGTTAATAAGTATAAATTACCTCTTTCCTGAGTGTCAAAATATGGTATGCCTTTGTAGAAGAAAATGGAAGTTATAGTCCGAACAGAAATCCATGGCATAAACCTATAATTTTGACCTGAGATCAAAGGTCAAGGTCAAAAAGTGGTCATGAATGTATATGACACATAGTCTCATGGTGATACACCCATGTCTTATGGTATGACTATGTCAAAACCCTATAATCAATTTTGACCTTGAGGTCAAAGTTCAAGGTCATATAGAGGTCATGAAGGTACATGACACATTGTCTCATGGTGATACACTCATGTGTCAAATATGATATGCCTATGTCAAAGAACAAAGTCATGGCCCTGACACGAATCCATTGTAAAAACCTTTAATTTTGACCTTCAGGTCAAGGTCATATGGAGGTCATGAAGGTACATGACACATCGTCTCATGGTGATACACTCATGTGTCAAATATGGTATGCCTATGCCAAAGAACAAAGAAGTTATGGCCCGGACACGAATCCATTGTAAAAAACCTTTAATTTTGACCTTGAGGTCAAGGGTATATAGAGGCCATGAAGGTACTCGACACATCATCTGATGGTGATCTACCTGTGTGCCAAATATGGTATGCCTAAGTCAAAGAACAAAGAAGTTATGGCCCGGACACAAATCTGCACAGACAGACGGACGGACAGACAGTGATTCCTATATACTCCCCAGAACTTCGTTGGGGGTGGGGGGGGGGGGGGGGGGGTGGGGGTGGTGTTGGGGGGTGGTGGTGTTATAATAAGTTTATGTAAACATCTGAATATGGGTGTTTACAGTATATCATGTAACATCAAACATAACCACTTTCTACAAAAGGCTCGAACATTGACGTTCATCATTCTTGAAAACAAACTCAAATCTTATTCAAGAAGAGAGCAACTCTAGAAATCAGACCTTGTGCAATCTAACAAAAAAAAGAGGCAATGTAAACAATAGTTAGTTTCAGTTCATACAAGATGTGTTTGTGAAACACAAATGCCCCCGATAATGGCCAATTCCAAAGATGGCCAAGGTCAAAAGGACAAATATCTTGGTACCAGTAGAAAGATCTTGTCACAAGAAATGCTCATGTACAATATGAAAGCTCTAATATTTACCATTTAGAAGTTATGACCTATGTAAAAAAAATAATTTTAAAAGTAGGTCAAATGTCAAGGTCAAAAGGTTTAGTACCAACGGAAAGGTCTTGTCACAAGGAATACTCATGTGAAATATCAAACCTCTATCTCTTACTGTTCAAAAGTTATTAGCAAGGTTAAAGTTTTCAAAAAGTAGGTCAAAGGTCACAGGGTCAAAAATGTTGGTACCCACAGAAAGGTCTTGTCACAAGGAATACTCATGTGAAATATCAAAGCTCTATCTCTTACTGTTCAAAAGTTATTAGCAAGGTTAAAGTTTCAGACAGAATGACAGACAGGACAAAAACAATATGCCCCCCGATCTTTGATCTTGGGGGCATAAAAATATCAACTAACTCGCAAATTCAATTTCACTGTCACCACCAGGTGACAAATTTTTTCCCAGAGGTGGTTGGTATGTCCTGACACTGATTTGTGCAGGTGGTAGTGTTTATGATCAGAAACAGTACATACGCCCATAAAAAGCTATGTAAGGTGGTTTTCTAATGCCAACAAGTTGTAGAACTTTACTGAAGATAGTATCAGCCATCATCAAGCTGTGACATTCTTTTGCATCACATGAATAAAAGGTCCTTGTTTAAAAAATGTGACAGGAAGTTAATACACAACCCAAGAGCTTTGTGTGTAAAATATTTCCCCAAAATGGATGTAGTTCAACAACCTGAAATTTTCTCAAAAAGTTAAGAAATCTAAAATCCTTGCCACATGCACATCTTAAATACCCATATAAACAATAAGCCTAAACAATTTCTAAGGTAGGGCAGGCAGAAAAACAGCAATTTTCATTTTAGGTCTATGTGTGACAAGTCACATTTTCAAAACGTAAATTTGTATTCGCACTTGAAATTTTTTAAAACATGATTTTACTGCCTTCAATCTGTTTGGTTTTATTTCAATGACTCAAAACATATGCAATGCTAAAAATAACTTGACAATGAATTCTACTATGAGTTCCAGTCCAAAATTTGAAGAAAAGAAAAACAATAAATAAATAAAGCAAAGAACACACTATACAAAAGTGTGTACTATACAGGACAGTGATTTTTAAAGATCCTTTCCCATCCCAAAAATTACCAATTTTTTCCCAATTTAACATGCACTTTTCCCAATAATAAAAACTGGTGAAAACCATATTTGTTAAAAAACAATTTCAATGTGAATAGTTTATGAACGATGTGACAAAGACGCATCAATTCTAGATGATTTAGTAATACTAAACAAAAATTTTAAGAGCTTAAAGAAAAGAAAGTTAAAAATGTAAAATAAAAAGAATTTGTGTTAAGATTTCTTGTTTGATATGATATATTTAGCAAATTTACAATAATGTCTAGGTTTTCCCAATTTGATCAAAATGTTGAAATTTTTTCCCAATTCAAAAACCACAGGACCCTTTTGATTGATTGATCGATTGATGTTTTCCACCACACTCAACAATTTTTCAGTTATCTGGTGGTGCCCAGTTTTTATTGGTGGAAAAGAGAACCAAGATACAATGTACCTTGGAAGGGACCACCGACCTTCTGAAAGTAAACTGGGAAACTTTCTCACTTACCGGCGCGAGCGGGATTCAAACCCACGCCGACAGGTGAGAGACTGTGTGATGCTCTAATCACTCAGCCACGGAGGCCCCGGGGCCATGACCCTTTTGAAAAATCACTGCAGGAATTTTTTAGGGGTAAAACTGATTACTTAAACAAACAACAATGAACAACCATGCAAAATTAACCATAATGAACTATAAGTAGATAATAATAAATCAAATTTAGTAAGATTCCATTTAAAAAAATCTTTGTCCTCTCCCAACTCAACATTAAAAATTTAGGCGAGAAGGTGGGCATATCTTTTATCTATACAGAACATATAAATTCGGGATAAAATCGGTAAATTGTGATGAAATGGGCATGATAAAACTCCTTTGCAGAATTTTTTTTTCTTCAGTTGGTAAGACAAGGACAAACAAAATTTTAAATTTCAACCTTGTAAAATACTGTTAAATATCTCGTTATATTGCAAAGTAGAATTAAATGTTTAATGTCTTAATACTTTGAATGCCTACCTGGCAGCCATTTCTTGCATTAGTATGAACAGGTGGTAAGCTGAATACGTACATGCATTACCTGCTTTGTCAAGCTGTGTAACAAGATAGGAGATAAATACTGCAAAGCTCCTTTGCCGTAGAATCGACTTGTTCGTTCTGGTGGTCTCCCTTGCTCAGCAGCCTGGCATAGAAAAATAAAATGGCTGTCAGTTTTGCATATCAAGGAAAGACATCGATAACCACCCCCTCCAACAGTCAGATGCACAGCACTATACTATATAAATACGACCCGTGTACGATATGCACATAAAAAGAGTTCACAAACATCTCTATGTATTAAAATGACTAACACATGAAATACTTCATAGTGCATAATATCCAAAACATTTATTTCATCAAAATAACCCATCCAAATAAATCCCAACAAAAAAATTTAATTGGATATTTCTTAATCATTTCTTTTTTTTAAATATAGATACCTGTATACTCAAGTTTTAATTTTCATCCAAAAGAAATATAACTTTTTGATTAAATCTGCCTCATTACCTTTCATAATGCACACACACTTAATAAAAATAAATGCTTTGTACG